>NC_057801.1:584952128-585044073 GCF_018294505.1 Triticum aestivum | reverse complement strand
TAGATTGTGTAATTAATTTGTTCATATCATGTTAGATTTTTTTTCTGTTAATAGATTTTTTTGGTGATATTATTGTTGAATATGCATGTTTGGTGATATTATTGTTAATAGAATTTTAATTATTTTTTTTGTTCATAGTATTTAGAAAAAGGAAAAAAATAAGAAGAGAAAGTGTTTAATTTATAGTAAGTGCTTCATATATAGTTGAACTAGCTAGTTGATTTAATAAACTAATTTATTTTACTATATATAGAAGTAGTTTGTTTTTAGTAAGTACTACTTTATTTATTTATAGTAAGTGCTTAGTAGTTGAACTAGATAGTTGATTTAATTAATAAAACTACTCTATTTAACTATATATAGAAGTAGTTCATGCATCGACGTCGGCGATGCCTATACCGCATCCTCGTCGTCGTCGACTCGGCGGTGGAGGCCTGGTTGATCAGGGCCATGTTCGGGACTGGCCTTCGCCGGGCTGGTATTGGGAGGTGCTACCTTCCGGGGGACGTAGGTGTAACGCCCCGGATACAACTTTCCATATTCGTAACTCCAACTCTAGCCTTTTCCGGAGATGTGATATATTATTTTCCTCCGTGGTTGGGTTTTGTCTTTTGTTTTGCTTTGTGTTCATTGTCATGCATCTCATCCCATAGCATCTTGCGCATTGCATCTGCATGTTTTCATAAAGCTTGCACCCGTTCGTAGTTGCCGCGTTCCCCTTGCCTTCTTTGACCGTTCCAAGACCAATCGGGTTTTCGCTTCCCTCTTGACCGTGACCACCTAACCTCTTTCGCCAGCTCGCAGCCCCCTCGCGCGTATCCGAAACTTACCCGAACCCAACCTGCTCAGTCATTGTCAGGACCCCGACTCGATGTCACATCGATCTAGCTGGTAACACCTCATATCACTTTGCGGCCTCACGCACGGTATCCCCACGGGTGTCGTCTTACCTTTTCCCGGGACCGTTTGCGCCTTTTGGCTCACGTATATGACAGTGTCGCTAGCATCCATATGATAAAGAGCCCAGGCTAACATGACTAGTCGTAAACCCAAAGTGGCACAGACTTACAGGGACAGGCATCCATGACCCAGCTTCGAACGTGTCGGTCATCAGCAAGTGGGTCCGGGCTGTAGCACTGGGCTAGCAGGACTCCGGTAAACCGGGCTGTAGCGGGCTAATAGGACTCCGGTACTCAAAGCGTGACATTTCCCCGAAGGGACAGACACAGGAACGAAGAAGGACACATGCCGGCCAGCCTAAGTGTTCCAGAGCAGTAGCAAGCTACCATGGCTCAGCGGTAACACTAGGAGACATTTCCCGGTAAGAGAGGCTACTAAAGATAAACAACTAGATAGTCAGATCCCACACATACCAAGCATTTCAATCATACACACAATATGCTCGAATGTGCAAATACAACGAAGCATCACAACATGACTCTATGACACAAGTACTTTATTTAAGGCTCAGGGAGCCATACATAACATTCACAAAGGTACGGGTCTCATGACCCAACATACAAGTCATACAGTCATACAAGCCAGCAGCGGAAGTACATTGTCTGGGTACAGACAACTAGTAAAATAAAAGAGGCTTGGAAGCCTAACTATACTACGTGGTCCATCACAAGCTCAGGGTCACCACCTGGGTCTTTAGCCTACTCGTTGATGTCAACGTCTACATAGAACCCATCAGAAGGGGTTGTAGCGTCTTCTGTAAAAATGTAGATTATAGCAACATGAGTACAAAGGTACTCAGCAAGACTTACATCAGATCCTACATACATGCATAGTATCAAGAATGGTTGGTGGAGTTATTGCAGCAAGCCAGCTTTGACTCTTGGCTAGACTATCCTACGATACACCAACTTGAAATGTTTTGCGCACTCGAGTCCACTACTCACCACTTCAATACACTACCGAGGATTCACCTCCGTCTTCCTACGGAAGAGCCATCCTCGGCACTCACACTTATCTTGAGGCTTTTAGTAGTTTCCATTTACTTGTCTATGAACTGTATAGGCAACCAAGTAGTCCTTTACCGCGGACGCGGCTATTCGAATAGATCATGATAACCCTGCAGGGGTGTACTTCTTCATACATGTTTCCACCACTTAGCGTCTGCACACGACATGTGCTCGGCAGACTTCAAGCGAAAGCCGACGTGGGTGTAGACCACGACCTACCTAAACACTTAAGCCTCTAGTCCAGGTTTATCGCCTATTCAGGTTCCATCCGCAGGGAGTCCGGCCGAGGTTTCCCATACGGCCCCGAACAATGTGAACAGGGTTCCCGAGATACCTAACGGGTATTCGGTACACCCGGCCACGTACCTACCGCATCACAGCCCACCCCTATGGTCAGCGCTGTCCACGGCCTCCAGTAGGCTACAAACACCAGAAACTACTTGCAACTCCTGGACAGAGAGCTAGGGTGAATAAGAAGTCAAGCGGGGTCATATTTCAGGGCCCAATGCATGGTAGTAGCTTTATCTTAAATCACACATACAGATCTCAGTGCTTAAGGTCGGCTTCAATGAAACAACCCACCATGTACTCCTACATGGCCTCTCATCGATACCTTTACCAAATCGTGTTCACCACACCACTCTCATTACCGACATAATCATTTCACTCTAGCCCATCACCCAGATGAACCAGACCTGACACGACTCTAAGCATAGCAGGCATAGCAAGGTAGGAACAACACATACACATGGCTCAATCAACTCCTACACATGCTAGTGGGTTTCATCTAGTTACTGTGGCAATGACAGGTCATGCAGAGGAAATGGGTTCAACTACCGTAGCACACAACAGTTTGAATCGCGTTGTCTTAATGCAGTAAAAGAGAGCAGGAGCGAGAACATGGGATTGTATCGATATGATCAATTGGTTGGTTGCTTGCCTGATGGTTCGATGCTCGGATATGATTCTTCGTTAGGGTAATCACGGTACTCCTCGGAGACAGAACCTGTCGCAAAGGACATCGGTACACAAGCATCACCAAACAATGTGCAACAATATGATGCATGCATGAAACATGGCAATATGAGTGTGTTGGGCTAATGCAACTAAAACCAGAGGGGTTTGAACAAATTTGAATCAAGGATTCAAATTTCAAACTCAAACATGGCCTCTTTAAGTGCTTTTCCTTATTCTGCTTAAAACATCAATTTAACTTGTTTGATCATGCATGTAAATAGTACATATGGATAGATTGGATTTTTCTGATCATTTTTCATATATAATTTGTCCAATTTGGAGTTACAGAATAAAAGTTATGAATTTTTGAAGTTTAATTAATATTCTGGAATTTCCTGATTTAATTTAAATCCAGAAAATCAATTACTGCGTCAGCCTGACGTCAGTGTGACGTCAGCAGGTCAACGGAACAGGTCTGGGTCAAACCTGACAGTGGGTCCCGCATGTCAGGGTGATTATTTTAATTAAAATTTGATTAAAACTAATCCTGTTTAATTAACAGGGCTGGGCCCCACCTGTCATTGACTCAGGGGAGTCAACCAGGGCCCACCCGTGGTCAAAGTCAAAGTCGGCTGCCGGCGTTTAGTCGCCGGCGAGCCCGACGCGGCGGCGGAAGTGGTTTTGGTCATTTCGGCCACCAGAGGGGCCGCGGAGACCACCGGAGTGGAGCTGAGGTCGACCCGCAGCTCTTGGCGGAGTCCGTTGGGGTCGGGGTGGCCGGAGTCGACGGCGGCGAGCTCGGCTGCGGCCGCCGGGGTTCGGTCGTGCACGGGAACGGGGTTGGAGCTCGAAGTCGAGCAAAGCGAGGCGCTAGGGATGCTCTACGGGGTCTTGCGAACTTGTTGGACTCGCCGGGGTGACCAAATGGTCACCGGAGCTGCGTCGACGGCGAGCTCGGCGACGGCGGAGGTTCGGCCGTGGTGGGGAGGAGGCTATGGTGAGGGAACGAGGGGGAGAAGAGGGGGAAACGGTGGCGTAGCTCACCGCGGTTGCAGTGGGCGTCGAAGCGGGCTCGGGGACGTGCCGGAGACGACGAATTCGACGGCGACGATGATCGGAGCCGAAGAGGGGAACGGCGACGTGGCGGCGATGCAGGGCTTCCGGGGACCCGTGGAGCGGTGGGGAGGAAGAGGGAGTTGTGGCGGAGCTTCTGAGCTAGTCGGGGGAGCGAGGGGTGGCCGGAGATGGCTGCTGTGGCGAACGGCGGCGACGGTGGTGTTCGGCCGTGAGAGAGAGAGAGCGAGGGAGAGGAAGGAAAGAGCCGGGGAGAGTGAGAGAGAGCAGGGGGGATCGGGACGGGCTGCGGGCGTCGTCCACGCGGCCAGGAGGTCGTCGGCAAGCAGGAGGTGGCCGCGCGGCCGTGCGCGCGCGAGCACGCAGCAGCTTCGGGGCGAGGGGAGGAAGACGACGGAGGGCTACAGTGATGGGCTGGGTCGGTTGCTGGCTGGGCCGGCCAGCTGGCTGGGCCGCACAGGGAGGAGCCGAGGTAAGTTTTTCCCTTTTTCTTCTGTTTTCTGTTTTATTTAATATATCTGCAACTTTGTTGAATTAAATAAAATACCTAGGCAACTTCAAAAATCACCAAACTATTCCTGGCCCATAGTTGGATTATTTCCAACATGAAACATTTTAGTTTGGAGATATTTGAGCATTTAAATATTTTATATTATTTTAAATGCCCAAATTCAAATATTTATGATTTAATTCAAAAACCCTAGGATGGCCTAGGAAAATGTGCACCATTTTTGGCAGAGGTTCTGATCCAAGACAAAAATGATGGGCATTTTAGAAGGGCATTTCAGGTTCATTGAAAAATTATTTTAGTAACCCTAGTTGGTTTTAGAGGGAACTGGGGGTTCTGTCATCCCCATTTCAAGTTTCTGATGAATGAGTAAACATGATGCAACACTCTAATGCATGACTAGCTAGGGTGTGACAACTCACCCCCACTCAAAAGAATCTCGTCCCGAGATTTGGGTTCCTCCGGGAAGAAGGCGGGATACTCGAGTCGAAGACGATCCTCCCTTTCCCAAGTTGCTTCATCCTCAGAATGGTGCGACCATTGAACCTTGAGAAACTTGATATTATGACGTTGCGTGGTACGTTCGGCTTGATCGAGGATACGAATGGGCTACTCTCGATATGTAAGATCATCTTGGAGATCAAGCGTTTCGTGGTCCACTTCACGGATAGGGTCCGAGAAGCAACGCCTGAGTTGAGAAACGTGGAAGACATCGTGAACTCTGGAGAGATGCGGAGGTAGTTCCAACTGGTAGGCAACTTCTCCTCGTTTGGCAAGAATGCGAAAAGGTCCAATGTAACGAGGAGCCAATTTGCCTTTGATACCGAAACGATGGGTTCCCTTCAGAGGGGTGACCCGAAGATAAGCCTTCTCGTCAACCTCGAAAGTCATAGCCCTATGTTTTCGGTCATATTGACTCTTTTGGCGAGATTGGGCTGTTTTCAACTTTTCACGAACGATACGAACTTGTTCTTCTGCTTCCTGAATCATATCCGGGCCAAAGAATTGTCTTTCCCCGGTCTCTGACCAGTTAAGGGGTGTTCGACATCGTCGTCCATAGAGAACTTCAAAAGGGGCTTTACCCAAGCTAGATTGATAGCTGTTGTTGTAAGCGAATTCGGCAAATGGAAGACACTTCTCCCAGTCCATTCCGAAGGAGATAACAGAGGCTCGGAGCATGTCTTCTAGAATCTGATTGACGCGTTCCACTTGACCACTCGACTGAGGGTGGAAAGCGGTGCTAAAGGAGAGACGGGTTCCCATAGCATTTTGGAAACTTTCCCAAATCGAGAGGTGAAAAGACTTCCTCGATCCGAGTTAATTTCCAAAGGAACACCATGGAGAGACACTATTCGGGAGATGTACAAGTCTGCCAGCTGACTAGCGGTTATACTCTCACGAACAGGTAGGAAATGAGCTACTTTGGAAAGACGATCGACCACGACGAAGATAGCATTATTCCCTCTCTTGGTCCTGGGAAAACCGGTAATGAAATCCATACCAATTTTATCCCATTTCCATTCAGGAATAGCTAAGGGTTGAAGGGTGCCAGCAGGCCGTTGATGCTCTGCTTTTACGCGTCGACAGACGTCGCAATTTGCAATATACTGAGCAATTTCTCTTTTCATCCTAGTCCACCAGAACCTCTGGCGTAGGTCCTGATACATCTTAGTACTACCGGGATGAATGGTGAGAGGAGATTCATGAGCCTCCTTAAGGATCAACTACCGTAGATGCTGGTTCTTGGGAACCACTAGACGGTTCTCAAAGTGCACAACACCATGATCATTAGTGGAGAAACAACTAGCACCTCCGCTAGCAATGTTCTCTTTGATTTTAGATATACCCTTATCTCGCCTTTGGGCAGCGATGATTTGATCTGTAAGAGTAGGTTTTGCTACCAAGGTGGAAAGAAAACCTTGAGGAACAATGTGAAGGTTAAGCTTCCGAAATTCCTCATGGAGAAGCGGTTGACTTTGTTGTAACATCAGGTTGTTACAATAAGATTTACGACTTAGCGCATCAGCCATGACGTTGGCTTTCCCTGGGGTGTAGGTTATTCCTAAATCGAAGTCTGTAATCAATTCAACCCAACGTCTTTGCCTGAGATTCAGATCCGGTTGGGTGAAAATGTACTTCAGACTTTGGTGATCAGTGAATATTTCGCAACGATTACCGAGGAGGTAATGTCGCCAGGTCTTAAGTGCATAGACTACGGCTGCAAGCTCTAGATCATGAGTAGGATAATTCTCCTCATGTGGGTGCAATTGCCGTGAAGCGTAAGCAATTACGTGTCGATCTTGCATGAGAATGCAACCTAGTCCTTGTCGTGAGGCGTCGCAGTAGATAACAAAGTCCTTGGAGAAGTCTGGCGGTACCAGCACGGGAGCAGAGGTCAGGCGTCTTTTCAGTTCCTGAAAGCTGTGCTCACATTGTGGAGTCCATTCGAACTTCTTATCTTTCTTGAGGAGTTCGGTTAGAGGTTTAGCAACTTTGGAGAAGTTCTCGACAAAGCGACGGCAATAGCTCGCTAAGCCTAGAAAACTCCGAACTTGCTTGACCGATTCGGGTGGAGTCCAATTAAGGACGGCTTGAACTCGCTCAGGGTTAACAGCAATACCTTTACCAGATATTACATGACCCAGATAGGTCACTTCTGGCAACCAGAATTCACATTTAGAAAATTTGGCATAAAGGCGATGCTCTCGAAGTTTCTGCAACACTAGCCTTAGATGTTCGGCAAGTTCTTCCTCGTTCTTGGAGTAGATGAGTATATCATCGAGATAAACTACGACGAACTTATCCAAATACTCCATGAAGATTGAGTTCATTAACCGAGAAAAGGTGGCTGGAGCGTTGGTTAAACCGAAGGACATGACGGTGTACTCGTATTGGCCATAATGAGTAACAAAGGCCGTTTTAGGAATGTCCCCATTTCTGATTTTGATTTGATGGTAGCCCAACCTCAAATCCATCTTGGAGAAGACTGAGGATCCAGCGAGCTGATCATACAGATCGTTGATCCTGGGAAGTGGATATTTGTTCTTGATTGTGACAAAATTGACAGGTCGGTAATCTACAACCATCCGGTCCGTACCATCCTTCTTCTTGACGAATAGGACGGGGCAAGCCCACGGAGATGAACTAGGTCGGATGAAACCCTTTTTCAAGGACTCATCGAGTTGTTTCTTAAGCTCGGCTAGTTCTAGGGGTGCCATCTTATAGGGTCTTCTAGCAATCGGAACGGTTCCTGGAATGAGGTCTATTACGAACTCAACATCCCTGTTAGGTGGAACACCTGGCAATTCCTCTGGAAAGACATCCGGAAAGTCACGGACTACCGGAACGTCCTCAAGGTCTGGCAAAGGGCTGGCGTTAAGAGAATATAATTGTCGCTTGGCTATTCGTGTCAAGACATTAACTATCTTCCCCGAAGGATGGGTGAGTTGAACAGTCCTAGAGAAGCAATCAATTTTGGCTTGATGAGCTGACATCCAGTCCATACCCAAAATGATATTAATATCCGAAGATTTAAGGGCTATCAAAGATGCAAGGAAAACAAGTCTGTCGACTTGGATCTCATTTCCATAACTTACCCTAGAGGTCTGCCATCTAGACCCAGGGGTAGAGATTTCCATAGTGGATGGCAAGTCACAGAATGCAACGTTATGCAAACGAGCATAACTTTCAGATATAAAAGAATGAGAGGCTCCTGTATCGAAAAGAACAGATGCCGGGTGGCAGTTAACAAGAAGCGTACCGAGAACGACGTTGGGGTCCTCTTGAGATTCTTCGCCAGAGATACAGTTGACATGGCCACGTGAAGCGGTGACCGGTTTAGCATGAAACACCTTCCCTGTCGGCTTGCCACGGCCAACAGCTTTAGCAGATTGATTGGGGTTGGTCTGGGGACACTCACGCATATAGTGACCAGATTCCCCACACTTGAAACAAGTCACGGAACTGGTACGTGGAGGAGCATTATTGGTTGGACCCCCATAGGGCTTGGCCGGTGCAGACTGTTGAACAGGGCGAGGCGCCTGGAAAGATGGCCTCGGTGTGAATCTGGGTGGCAGGGCGGTGTTGGGTACCCACACGCGGCGCTTCTGAGGACCAGCACCGGATGAGGAACCCATGTCACGTCCATGCTTGCGTGTTGCGTCATAGTCAGTCTGACCAGTTTCAGCACTGATGGCTTTGTTGACAAGTTTCGAAAAAGATGTGCACTCATGCAGACGGAGGTCGCGGCGAAGCTCAGGACTAAGGCCCTTACGGAACCTTGCTTGCTTCTTGGCGTCAGTAGAAACTTCCTCAGTTGCATATCGTGCGAGATTACCAAACTCCCTGCTATAGACATCCACAGAAAGTCGGCCTTGGGGGAAATTGCAGAATTCCTCACGTTTACGGTCCATGAGACCCTCCGGAATGTGATGTTCACGGAAAGCCTCGCTGAACTCAGCCCAAGTAGTGACATGGCCCGCTGGGCGCATAGCTCCATAATTCTCCCACCATAGACTGGCGGGGCCTTCAAGATGATATGCAGCAAAGGTGACCTTGTCAGCCTCCGCTACCAGCGCGGAACGCAGCTTGTGAGAGATACTGCGAAGCCAGTCATCAGCGTCGAGAGGCTCGACGGAGTGGTGGAACGTGGGTGGATGCAGTTTGATAAAATCACTGAGTGACACCACGTTAGCCCTCTGATGGTGTGCTGTGTTCTGTTCAATACGCTCCAACAAACGGTTTGTCTCCCGCTTGTTTCTCTCAGCTTCCATCATAACCTCGGCTAGTGAAGGAGGATGAGGCAGATTTGCATCCCTGGCTTCACTGCCTTTGGCCTGCTCTTGGGAAGCAGGGTTAGCGCGCGTGTTGACCATCCTAGGTAAACAAGACAATGATTTAGTCAGAATGATAAAATTCCGACATAGGATACATAAGGTAAGGAATAACTCGGAATGCAAGATGATCATCCGTATGACATGGTAGATACAGAAACTGCTTCTTTTATTCCATCGTCATACACACCATACCAGGTTTAGTACAAGACCAAACAAAGTACTATTACGGTGAGAAAAAGGATTACATCTCATCGGAGGCATTCCAAGCTCCTATACATTATTTTTCTACACCTCCGGAAAGAGTACAACTAGGTCATATCCCACGAGTCACGCGGGACGATAGATGACACAACTAGTGCGAACTAGTGATACTATCACTAACTCAGACCGATCCGTAGTAGTCCTCGTAGAAGTCACCTCCATAGCCTGGAAGCTCAACATGATCATCTGGAAACAGACGGTCTCGCGGAGCTTGTGGACCATAGGGGCTAGGATGAGGTCGTGGACCAACAAACGGTGGCCTGCGGGGACCGCGAGGTGGGGTGATGCCTCCTACATCACGCCAAACCATCACGTCTGGCAGAGCAGATCTCACAGGATAGAGATCGCGCATATCTGAGAATCCAGCTTGTACCTCCGGTGCGAACCGAGTCAAAGTAGCCCAGTGGTCAGCACGGGTATTGAAGAGCTCTAACCTTAAGGCCCGATTTTCACGGTCCTTATCCTCGAGCATCTCAGCAGTGGTGCGAGTCCGTGAATCCTCCTGAGTGGAGTCAGCATAGATAGCCTGGAGATACCCTTGTGCTCCCGGAAGTGATCCTGGCATATACCGGAAATCGGAGTCCCGAAATAAACCAGATCTGACTCGCATAATGGTCATCATAGAGTAGGCGGCGTCCTGCACAGCCATCTCAATAGTAACCCCGAGTCCATAGGAACAGTGAAGAGGCTCGGTGGATCCAGGATAAGATGGAAATATCCTGACAGTGCAGAGATACTGGCTTTGATTGAAGTCCCGGAATTGCTCTTCGACCGTGTACTCAGGATACCAGCGGTATCCAGCCTCAGTCATTACCCTGACCAACTTAGCAGTATGGCCGGGTACATCTAGGCATCGAGTCTGGCGAACCACTTGATTAAGGTCGCGAGTGGCCATCTGAAAGCATAATCATAATGCAAAGGCATTAGAATTTCTAGCAAAATTTCGGCAGCATAACAGCTGTAAATGCTCAAAAAGGATTTTGAGACATTTGACAAAGGATTTCGTACACACTCAACATCATCATATCAAAGTCTTGAAACCATTCTGGCAACATAATGTGGTAGTAGATCTGAACTAGGCTTGTATCCATCAAACTTATAAGGTACTACTGATTAGTAACACGTGATCCTGATAGAGAGAATAGATCCTAATTCCTTAACCCCGGTGGAAGAATGGACTGACTCAGATCAGAAAGTCATAAGGTATAAGGAGTAAAAAGAGCCTTACGTTCCATCCCACAAACAATTCCCCTACATATAACTAAAGAATTTCTAGACTCAACATCGACCAGTTTGGCTTGGAGAACCTACAGGCAGTCCGGCTCTGATGCCAACGCTGTCAGGACCCCGACTCGATGTCACATCGATCTAGCTGGTAACACCTCATATCACTTTGCGGCCTCACGCACGGTATCCCCACGGGTGTCGTCTTACCTTTTCCCGGGACCGTTTGCGCCTTTTGGCTCACGTATATGACAGTGTCGCTAGCATCCATATGATAAAGAGCCCGGGCTGACATGACTAGTCGTAAACCCAAAGTGGCACAGACTTACAGGGACAGGCATCCATGACCCAGCTTCGAACGTGTCGGTCATCAGCAAGTGGGTCCGGGCTGTAGCACTGGGCTAGCAGGACTCCGGTAAACCGGGCTGTAGCGGGCTAACAGGACTCCGGTACTCAAAGCGTGACATTTCCCCGAAGGGACAGACACAGGAACGAAGAAGGACACATGCCGGCCAGCCTAAGTGTTCCAGAGCAGTAGCAAGCTACCATGGCTCAGCGGTAACACTAGGATACATTTCCCGGTAAGAGAGGCTACTAAAGATAAACAACTAGATAGTCAGATCCCACACATACCAAGCATTTCAATCATACACACAATATGCTCGATATGTGCAAATACAACGAAGCATCACAACATGACTCTATGACACAAGTACTTTATTTAAGGCTCAGGGAGCCATACATAACATTCACAAAGGTACGGGTCTCACGACCCAAAATACAAGTCATACAGTCATACAAGCCAGCAGCGGAAGTACATTGTCTGGGTACAGACAACTAGTAAAATAAAAGAGGCTTGGAAGCCTAACTATACTACGTGGTCCATCACAAGCTCAGGGTCACCACCTGGGTCTTTAGCCTACTCGTTGATGTCAACGTCTACCTAGAACCCATCAGAAGGGGTTGCAGCGTCTTCTGTAAAAATGTAGATTATAGCAACATGAGTACAAAGGTACTCAGCAAGACTTACATCAGATCCTACATACATGCATAGTATCAAGAATGGTTGGTGGAGTTATTGCAGCAAGCCAGCTTTGACTCTTGGCTAGACTATCCTACGATACACCAACTTGAAATGTTTTGCGCACTCGAGTCCACTACTCACCACTTCAATACACTACCGAGGATTCACCTCCGTCTTCCTACGGAAGAGCCATCCTCGGCACTCACACTTATCTTGAGGCTTTTAGTAGTTTCCATTTACTTGTCTATGAACTGTATAGGCAACCAAGTAGTCCTTTACCGCGGACGCGGCTATTCGAATAGATCATGATAACCCTGCAGGGGTGTACTTCTTCATACATGTTTCCACCACTTAGCGTCTGCACACGACATGTGCTCGGCAGACTTCAAGCGAAAGCCGACGTGGGTGTAGACCACGACCTACCTAAACACTTAAGCCTCTAGTCCAGGTTTATCGCCTATTCAGGTTCCATCCGCAGGGAGTCCGGCCGAGGTTTCCCATACGGCCCCGAACGATGTGAACAGGGTTCCCGAGATACCTAACGGGTATTCGGTACACCCGGCCACGTACCTACCGCAGCCCACCCCTACGGTCAGCGCTGTCCACGGCCTCCAGTAGGCTACAAACACCAGAAACTACTTGCAACTCCTGGACAGAGAGCTAGGGTGAATAAGAAGTCGAGCGGGGTCATATTTCAGGGCCCAATGCATGGTAGTAGCTGTATCTTAAATCACACATACAGATCTCAGTGCTTAAGGTCGGCTTCAATGAAACAACCCACCATGTACTCCTACATGGCCTCTCATCGATACCTTTACCAAATCGTGTTCACCACACCACTCTCATTACCGACATAATCATTTCACTCTAGCCCATCACCCAGATGAACCAGACCTGACACGACTCTAAGCATAGCAGGCATAGCAAGGTAGGAACAACACATACACATGGCTCAATCAACTCCTACACATGCTAGTGGGTTTCATCTAGTTACTGTGGCAATGACAGGTCATGCAGAGGAAATGGGTTCAACTACCGTAGCACACAGCAGTTTGAATCGCGTTGTCTTAATGCAGTAAAAGAGAGCAGGAGCGAGAACATGGGATTGTATCGATATGATCAAATGGTTGGTTGCTTGCCTGATGGTTCGATGCACTGATATGGTTCTTCGTTAGGGTAATCACGGTACTCCTCGGAGACAGAACCTGTCGCAAAGGACATCGATACACAAGCATCACCAAACAATGTGCAACAATATGATGCATGCATGAAACATGGCAATATGAGTGTGTTGGGCTAATGCAACTAAAACCAGAGGGGTTTGAACAAATTTGAATCAAGGATTCAAATTTCAAACTCAAACATGGCCTCTTTAAGTGCTTTTCCTTATTCTGCTTAAAACATCAATTTAACTTGTTTGATCATGCATGAAAATGGTACAGATGGATAGATTGGATTTTTCTGATCATTTTTCATATATAACTTGTCCAATTTGGAGTTACAGAATAAAAGTTATGAATTTTTGAAGTTTAATTAATATTCTGGAATTTCCTGATTTAATTTAAATCCAGAAAATCAATTACTGCGTCAGCCTGACGTCAGTGTGACGTCAGCAGGTCAACGGAACAGGTCTGGGTCAAACCTGACAGTGGGTCCCGCATGTCAGGGTGATTATTTTAATTAAAAGTTAATTAAAACTAATCCTGTTTAATTAACAGGGCTGGGCCCCACCTGTCATTGACTCAGGGGAGTCAACCAGGGCCCACCCGTGGTCAAAGTCAAAGTCGGCTGCCGGCGTTTAGTCGCCGGCGAGCCCGACGCGGCGGCGGAAGTGGTTTTGGTCATTTCGGCCACCAGAGGGGCCGCGGAGACCACCGGAGTGGAGCTGAGGTCGACCCGCAGCTCTTGGCGGAGTCCGTTGGGGTCGGGGTGGCCGGAGTCGACGGCGGCGAGCTCGGCTGCGGCCGCCGGGGTTCGGTCGTGCACGGGAACGGGGTTGGAGCTCGAAGTCGAGCAAAGCGAGGCGCTAGGGATGCTCTACGGGGTCTTGCGAACTTGTTGGACTCGCCGGGGTGACCAAATGGTCACCGGAGCTGCGTCGACGGCGAGCTCGGCGACGGCGGAGGTTCGGCCGTGGTGGGGAGGAGGCTATGGTGAGGGAACGAGGGGGAGAAGAGGGGGAAACGGTGGCGTAGCTCACCGCGGTTGCAGTGGGCGTCGAAGCGGGCTCGGGGACGTGCCGGAGACGACGAATTCGACGGCGACGATGATCGGAGCCGAAGAGGGGAACGGCGACGTGGCGGCGATGCAGGGCTTCCGGGGACCTGTGGAGCGGTGGGGAGGAAGAGGGAGTTGTGGCGGAGCTTCTGAGCTAGTCGGGGGAGCGAGGGGTGGCCGGAGATGGCTGCTGTGGCGAACGGCGGCGACGGTGGTGTTCGGCCATGAGAGAGAGAGAGCGAGGGAGAGGAAGGAAAGAGCCGGGGAGAGTGAGAGAGAGCAGGGGGGATCGGGACGGGCTGCGGGCGTCGTCCACGCGGCCAGGAGGTCGTCGGCAAGCAGGAGGTGGCCGCGCGGCCGTGCGCGCGCGAGCACGCAGCAGCTTCGGGGCGAGGGGAGGAAGACGACGGAGGGCTATAGTGCTGGGCTGGGTCGGTTGCTGGCTGGGCCGGCCAGCTGGCTGGGCCGCACAGGGAGGAGCCCGGGTAAGTTTTTCCCTTTTTCTTCTGTTTTCTGTTTTATTTAATATATCTGCAACTTTGTTGAATTAAATAAAATACCTAGGCAACTTCAAAAATCACCAAACTATTCCTGGCCCATAGTTGGATTATTTCCAACATGAAACATTTTAGTTTGGAGATATTTGAGCATTTAAATATTTTATATTATTTTAAATGCCCAAATTCAAATATTTATGATTTAATTCAAAAACCCTAGGATGGCCTAGGAAAATGTGCACCATTTTTGGCAGAGGTTCTGAACCAAGACAAAAATGATGGGCATTTTAGAAGGGCATTTCAGGTTCATTGAAAAATTATTTTAGTAACCCTAGTTGGTTTCAGAGGGAACTGGGGGTTCTGTCATCCCCATTTCAAGTTTCTGATGAATGAGTAAACATGATGCAACACTCTAATGCATGACTAGCTAGGGTGTGACAGTCATCACCGTTGCATCCGGATCATCCCCTAACATCTACAAAACATCTCCGTTTTATTAATTGGACTTCCTAAGCCATTCTTTTTCGGACGTTTGATTTCGATCGGAGGGACTAAATACCCCTAATCTAAACCACTTGCTATATATATAGGTCCAACCCTAGGATCTAGGGATCCTGTCCAATCCTCCCCCTTGTCCTCCTAGCCGCCGCCACACTCCACCTGGTCGTCTCCCACCTCGGGATCCACTCCCGATCCAAACAAATCCCCCTCGTTTTCTTCTCCGGACCAACCAGCCTCAACCTCCTCCAGCCTCTGCCTCGATCCACCAAGCTGCGCCAGCTCCAGCCTCCCGTCCCTTTGCGCCGAGGCCCAGTAGAAGGAGCTCAAGCTCACCTGCCCTGAAGCCACAGCATTCGACCGACCTCGCCAGAGACCCGCGCCGCTCCACCTCATCTCCAGCTTCTCGTTCATGCCGGGCCGGCGAGATGCTAAGGTCACGCCGCCGTTCCTCTGCACCTTCACCTTCCTTTTTCCCATCACGCTGCTCCTCCCTGACAATCCCCCTTGTCTTGTTCTTTTTTCTCATAGTGAACCAGTGCCATGGCCGCCGAAGGAACTCCGTCGCCTCGCCGAATCCATGCCTCCACCCCCTGCATCTAGGTCGCCCGCGACCTCTGCCTCACCTTGTCCCGATCGGGAGAACCCGGACGCCAAGATCTTGCCGCCCCGAATCTCCTCCGCCCTTGGTGTTCACGCGCCAAGTATGTCGCCGTCGACCTGCTTCCTCTGCTTCGAGGATGAGGCCCGCGCCAAGTCCCCTACCACGCCGGAGCAGATGCAGCTCCGTCCCCGCCGCCGTTTTGCCTCGCCGCCGCCCAGGGCCCCGGCGACCTCACCGTCCGGGCCTCCTCCGTCGCGCGCCGACCTGCAAGTCCCGCTGCCGCCGGCTCCTGCATCACCATGGGTGTGCTGCGTTTATATTATTCAAAAACGAGCAGAGCAGCTCGCCCGACCTCCGCTCGCCCTGGAGCGTTGACCAGTCGCCTCGCCACATCCCGCATCCCGCGCCAAGCCCAACCAGCCGACCTGCCTTGCCTCAGCCGCCACCACCGAACCGGGCCGAAGCACATGGGTGAGCTGCCCCCAGCGCCTGCTCCTGTTGGCCTGTTTGCTCAGATTCAGCCCGATATTTTTTTTGTTGCGTTGGGCAAATTTATCTATTATCCAGTGTATTACAGTTTACAGAAAATTCCCTCATCTTCATGCATTTAATAACGAATTAACCATGCATCATATGTAAATAATTTATACATGTAAAATGCTTAGAATTTTGTGTATATTAATAATATGCCACTTTCATCCATGTTTAAAGTGTTTAAAATGCTGTTTGATTAAATTTGCTCAAATGCCATGATTAAATGATTTATTTCATAACTAAATAACCGTAGCTCGGTTTTAAATAAACTTTATATGTAAATGGGGTGGAAAAATGCCTAGTTTAACATGGTCCGCTTTATTTTCCTGTTTAACAACTTTAAAACATGTTTTAGGGCAGAACAGTAGCTAATTCAAAATATGCACATGGGGATTTTCCGGAACTGTTGTTTGTTGTTCCGGCCTCATTTAAACTTGCCTAGATAGGTAGTTTTCATATGCTTCACCTCTTGCCATGTTTAACAACATTTAATATTGTTTGGTAGCTTATACGAGATAGAACTAAATACGTCAATGTGGTGTTTCTTCAATATGCAACTCGTTGCATATTGAGCTCCACTTAACTCGTAGCATTGTTTGTTGAACTTTGCCATGCCATGCCTCTTGAAACCGGACATGCATCATACTTGTTTGTGCATCATTCCATGTTTATGTGATGGTTGTTTACCATGTTGTTTGCTTCTTTCCGGTTTGCTTCTATCGTTAGCTTCAGTTTCGTTCCGGAGTTGTGAGGATTCGTTCCACTATGCTTGGTTCGTCTACGCCCGTTCGTCTTCTTCATGGATTCGTTCTTCTTCCTAGCTAGATTTCAGGCAAGATGACCGCTACCCTGGATCTCACTACTATCATTGCTATGCTAGTTGCTTCGTTCTATCGCTTTGTTGTGCTACCTATCTTTTTCTCTTCAAGCCTCCCAAATTGCCATGTCAGCCTCTAACCTTTTCACCCTTCCTAGCAAACCATTGCTTGGCTATGTTACCGCTTTGCTCAGCCCCTCTTATAGCGTTGTTAGTTGTAGGTGAAATTGAAGATTGCTCCATGGTGGACAGGGTTATGTTTGGATATCACAATATCTCTTATATTATTAATGCATCTATATATTTGGTAAAGGGTGGAAGGCTCGGCCTTATGCCTAGTGTTTTGTTCCACTCTTGCCGCCCTAGTTTCCTTCATACCGGTGTTATGTTCCCAGATTTTGCGCTCCTTACGTGGTCGGGTGATTTATGGGACCCCCTTGACAGTTTGCTTTGAATAAAACTCCTCCAGCGAGGCCCAAACCTTGGTTTTACCATTTGCCTCACCTAGCCCCTTTTTCCCTTGGGTTTCCGGAGCCCGTGGGTCATCTTTATTTTAGCCCCCCCGGGCTAGTGCTCCTTCGAGTGTTGGTCTGAACTGAGCTGCCTACGGGGCCACCTCGGGGAAACTCGAAGTCTGGTTTTACTCGTAGCTAGTCTCATCCGATGTTGCCCTGAGAACGATATATGTGCATCTCCTATCGGGATTTGTCGGCACATCGGGCGGCTTTGCTGGTCTTGTTTTACCATTGTCGAAAAGTCTTGTAAACCGGGATTCCGAGACTGATCGGGTCTTCCTGGGAGAAGGAATATCCTTCGTTGATCGCGAGAGCTTATCATGGGCTAAGTTGGGACACCCCTGCAGGGTATAAACTTTCAAGAGGCGTGCCCGCGGTTATGTGGCAGATGGGAATTTGTTAATGCCCGGTTGTAGATAACTTGACACCAGATCTGAATTAAAATGCATCAACCGCGTTTGTAGCCGTGATGGTCTCTTTTCGGCGGAGTCCGGGAAGTGAACACGGTCTTTGGGTTATGTTTGACGTAAGTAGGAGCTCAGGATCACTTCTTGATCATTACTAGCTGACGACTGTTCCTTTGCTTCTCTTCCCGCTCTCATTTGCGTATGTTAGCCACCATATATGCTTAGTCGCTGCTGCAACCTCACCACTTTACCCCTTCCTTTCCCATTATGCTTTGCTAGTCTTGATACCCATGGTAATGGGATTGCTGAGTCCTCGTGGCTCACAGATTACTACAACAACAGTTGCAGGTACAGGTTATGCGATGATCATGACGCGAGAGCGATGTTTGCTTGTTTTGAAGTTCTTCTTCTGCTTCTTCTTCGATCAGGGGATAGGTTCCAGGTCGGCAGCCTGGGCTAGCAGGGTGGATGTCATTTGAGTTTCTATTTGTGTTTCATCCGTAGTCGGATGGTGCTCTTATGTATGATGTATTGGTGTATTCATGTGGCATTGTATGCCTTTTGTATGTATCCCCAACTATTTATGTAATGTTGATGTAATGATATCCACCTTGCAAAAGTGTTTCAATATGCGGTTCTATCCTTGGTGGGACCTTTGAGTTCCTTTTGGATAGGGTCGCATATTGGGCGTGACAAGTTGGTATCAGAGCCTCAACTGACCATAGGAGCCCCCTTGATTGTTGGCCGTTGTTGAGTCTAGAAAAAAAACTATTTTGGGTCTTAGGATTATATATATATTGGAGAGTAGGATTCTTTTTACTCCTCGGTCCCTTTGTCGCTCTAGTGAGGTCTCCTGACGTAGATATTTTGTCATTCCTCTCCTCAAATTTCACTAAAAAAATTAGGATCACGCGGGTATCTTGGGATCGTTCTGATATTCTTATGATGAGAACATTGTTCTTGGTGCCTCCTGACATTTAGGGGTTGTGGCAGTGTCCCGGGGAGTTGAGCTCCGAGGTGTTGTCGTCATAATTTTATCGTTGCAATTCTGAAATACCTGAGTTTTGCCGACATCGAAAATCTCTTTTATGAAGTTGTTGGTGAGATAACCTCGACGCCACCCAGTACTAGGGAGTTCGGGAGTATTGCCATAGCTCGTATAACGCATGCTTTTCGAAGGTTGAGGTACACGATTTCCGGAGTTTTCTTGGTTATGTGTTGACGGATGGATACAGCTGGATGTAGGTATTGTTAGTTTGGGTGAGATATATTGCTTCCCCTGTATCCCCAACACCAGATTGCATAACCAGAAAGTTTCGGGAGTTTATAGGTGGGAATTCAAGTTGCTCCTAGAATATCTTTCCAACAGATGCATGATATGGGATGGGTAAATCTCTATCATATGTATTTGTTCCGGCTTATTCTGCAAGCCAAATCCTTTGTTTCGTTTTATTTGTGGTATTCGAGTTGCTTCGAAGTCAAATGTTGAATCCATACCTTTCAAGCGGTGTTCTCATATTTCTATGGGAGTACTAATCCTTCTTGATCACTGAGGTTGTCATGTCAACTCTTTTTCAACCAGTGTGCTTCTCTTCAAGTGGATCTGATCATTTTCAACACCCGCAAGATCAACTCTAAGTTTTCTCACCGGTGTTTGTTTCATCCGTCCCCAAGTCGCCTTTGTTTTCCCGCCCTCCCACCCTTTTCTTCAAGGACTCAGATTTCTTAATCATGTATCCTTTTATTTGTGGGAAGTCTCTTCATTCTTTTCTTTCGATGTTCTTATCCGGTGATTTTCCATGAAGATGCTCAATAGTTTTAAGTTCATCATCCTCTGTTGTTGTTTCTTCTCCGGCGGATCCAATTTCAAGCTTTCGATGTTGATCATATCCCTTTTTCCTCTTTTCACAATGCTTTCTCATTCTGGTGCACCAATTAATCATTCACCTCTCGCTATTCATTTGTTTTGGAGTACTGAAGATATCTTGGAAGATTCGTGTTTCCATTCTCAATCCATTCAAGTTTTTTTGAGGTTGTTATCTCATTCAAGTCATTTAATTCAACCAGTGCAATCTCTCTTTGAATTCGTTCAACGGTGTTTCTTTTGAGTGGGCCCTAACCCACAGGTCTTTTCCCAGGATCTTACCTGACTCTTCTAATTTTCTCGGAGCTTCTAAAATTCTTTTCAAAGTTTGACGTAAGAATTGGTTATCATCAGTCATATGTCTTTCTCCAAGATCTTTCAACTTCTTTTCATCGTTGGTTCAACCTTTCCAATTTTCATTCCGGAGTGACTCAACAATTGTGATGGTGGTTCTCATCATCATTCTCAACATGTGAAGACCGAAGAAGAGTTTCTCTTAAATCTTGGTCCATTCTCTTGAAAATTCATGGTTCTAGCTTCATGTTATCCTCGCGAATTATTCCATTTGTCAGTTATTCTTTTCATCCATCTGGAGTATTTCAGGAGTTGTTTTGCCGTGTCGATCATCCGGAGGCCATCTTTTCAGAATATTGCTTCGTTCCAAGTTTTCAGATTCATTCCCCAATTATTCTATATCCGTGTCCCTTCGTTCATCTCAATATTCTTCCGGTGCTTCGCTCAAGTGTTCTTTATCAGCTCATGATCTCTTCATTCTCATGTATCTAAATCCCCTCAAGTATCTTCATTCTTTTTCCAATTCTTTCCGGTGAATTGTGCCTTTGCTACTTTTATTTTCAATTCTTACGGTGGTTCGTTCAAGATTCCTCTTTCTTTACTATCGTATCATTTCATTCGTTGTTTCCAAATCCCACCGGTGGTTCCATCAATACCTTCTCAAGTTTACGCTATATCTCTCGTAATCCTTTCTACGGGAATAAGTAGTATGCCAAATCCATTGCTTGTCATCAATTTAATTGGTGAAGGATGAGCATAATGTAATTCTTATTCTTGTTTCATCGAGTAAATTCAATTCTGTTCTTCCAGAGTTTGTTCAGGATGAAGTAATTCTCGGTTCTAGTGTTTCATATTTTCTTTTCCGGAGTTCTTCACAGAGGCTCTACATGGTGGTTCGTCAAGGACTCTTTTAATTATTCAATTGTTCTTCAAGATTTCTCCTGAAGTTATGACCCGCCAAGCTACACTCTAAAATAAACATGGTGCTAAACACATGTTTTGTTTTGTGGAGTTCAAGCATTCTTCATCTTGCATCCGAAGTGCAATTCTTTCTATCTTATCTTTTGAGGTGGTGTTATGTCACTCTTGACAATTTCCCTTCGCGATTCACATCTTGTCAAGAATGAGGTATTTTAAATCCACCAATCTCTTCTTTGGAGTTATCTTGGTATAGATTTCACCTAAAGCCTTCCCTAAGGAATGTCGCTATTTGTGGTGCTTATCAATGATCCAAGTTTTCTCCTATCCTCTCGGCGAAAGCTGTTTTTTTCATCTCTTCGTTGATCTCAAGAAAGCAATTGTTTCAGTTAGTGGCCGGTTATCACCTCATAATTTTGAGATCTTCTCCATAAGCCCACAACAAGCTTATTCGTTTCGTTGTTGGTTTTTCCAACAACTCCGTTCGATTGTTCTTTGCAAGGATGCTTTCCAAGTTCACTTGTGGCAAAAGTTGTCATTTTCTTCTCTGACCCTTTTATCCCAACGATCTAACTCTATTCTTTCGTTACGGAGGCATAGTGATGTTGTGCTCTTCACCCATCACCTCGTTTTTTTGAGGATCGTGTTCTTTTCTTGCTTATCCATTTAACCGGAGTGTTTTATCATCTCTTCAATATCTTTTCATCTCATCAAGTTTTCTTCTCTTTTCAGCCGGAGTGCTGTCTGAAATCTTTCTTACCCTTTATTCCATTCTTTCCATAGTTCCGGAGGCAGTGTGTTGTTGATTTCATCAAGTATCGTCCCATCTTCTCAAGTTCATGTTCTATTCCTTCCATGTTCTACCGGAGTGCTGTCCAAATTCTGCCATTCTTGTTCCTTGGCTATCTCATTATACCGATGTGGTCATATTATTTTTGTTCGTGAAGCTCTTATTTCCATGTCTTTCAACCTTCAAGTTCTCGTAATGTTCCTTGTTCCTCCTTTCTAACGAATTGCTTGCAATTTTGTTCATCTATGTTGTACTCTTTCTTTTAAATTGCTCAACCTCTCAAGGTTCATGGTTTCACTCATTTGTCGAAGAACCAACTTAGTTTTACCTCTTATCGTCCTCTTCCTTTTCCCTCCGGTGCCATCCTAGATCTCGGGATGAGATCCTCTCGTAGTGGTGGAGTGTTGTAACGCCCCGGATACAACTTTCCATATTCGTAACTCCAACTCTAGCCTTTTCCGGAGATGTGATTATTATTTTCCTCCATGGTTGGGTTTTGTCTTTTGTTTTGCTTTCTGTTCATTGTTATGCATCTCATCCCATAGCATCTTGCGCATTGCATCTGCATGTTTTCATAAAGCTTGCACCCGTTCGTAGTTGCCGCGTTCCCCTTGCCTTCTTTGACCGTTCCGAGACCAATCGGGTTTTCGCTTCCCTCTTGACCGTGACCACCTAACCTCTTTCGCCAGCTCGTAGCCCCCTCGCGCGTATCCGAAACTTACCCGAACCCAACCTGCTCAGTCATCACCGTTGCATCCGGATCATCCCCTAACGTCTACAAAACATCTTCGTTTTATTAATTGGACTCCCTAAGCCATTCTTTTCGGCCGTTTGATTTCGATCGGAGGGACTAAATACCCCTAATCTAAACCACTTGCTATATATATAGGTCCAACCCTAGGATCTAGGGATCCTGTCCAATCCTCCCCCTTGTCCTCCTAGCCGCCGCCACACTCCACCTGGTCGTCTCCCACCTCGGGATCCACTCCCGATCCAAACAAATCCCCCTCGTTTTCTTCTCCGGACCAACCAGCCGCAACCTCCTCCAGCCTCTGCCTCGATCCACCAAGTTGCGCCAGCTCCAGCCTCCCGTCCCTTTGCGCCGAGGCCCAGCAGAAGGAGCTCAAGCTCACCTGCCCTGAAGCCACCGCATTCGACCGACCTTGCCGGAGACCCGCGCGGCTCCACCTCATCTCCAGCTTCTCGTTCATGTCGGGCCGGTGAGATGCTAAGGTCACGCCGCCGTTCCTCTGCGCCTTCACCTTCCTTTTTCCCATCATGCTGCTCCTCCCTGACCATCCCCCTCGTCTTGTTCCTTTTTCTCATAGTGAACCAGCGCCATGGCCGCTGAAGGAACTCTGTCGCCTCGCCGAATCCACGCCTCCACCCCCTGCATCTAGGTCGCCCGCGACCTCTGCCTCACCTCGTCCCGATCGGGAGAACCCGGATGCCAAGATCTTGTCGCCCAGATCTCCTCCGCCCTCGCTATTCACGCGCCAAGTCTGCCGCCGTCGACCTGCTTCCTCTGCTTGGAGGATGAGGCCCGCGCCAAGTCCCCTACCACGCCGGAGCAGATGCAGCTCCATCCCCGCCGCCGTTTTGCCTCGCCGCCGCCCAGGGCCCCGGCGACCTCACCGTTCGGGCCTCCTCCATCGCGCGCCGACCTGCAAGTCCCGCCGTCGCCGTCTCCTGCATCGCCATGGGTGTGCTGCGTTTCTGTTCTTCAAAAACGAGCAGAGCAGCTCGCCCGACCCCCGCTCGCCCTGGAGCGTTGACCAGTCGCCTCGCCACATCCCGCATCCCACGCCAAGCCCAGCCAGCCGGCCTGCCTTGCCTCAGCCGCCACCACCGAACCGGGCTGAAGCCCATGGGTGAGCTGCCCCCAGCGCCTGCTCCTGTTGGCCCGTTTGCTCAGATTTGGCCCGATATATTTTTTTCCTGCGTTGGACGAATTTATCTATTATCCAGTGTATTACAGTTTTACAGAAAATTCCCTCATCTTCATGCATTTAATAACGAATTAACCATGCATCATATGTAAATAATTTATACATGTAAAATGCTTAGAATTTTGTGTATATTAATAATATGCCACTTTCATCCATGTTTAAAGTGTTTAAAATGCTGTTTGATTAAATTTGCTCAAATGCCATGATTAAATGATTTATTTCATAACTAAATAACCGTAGCTCGGTTTTAAATAAACTTTATATGTAAATGGGGTGGAAAAATGCCTAGTTTAACATGGTCCGCTTTATTTTCCTGTTTAACAACTTTAAAACATGTTTTAGGGCAGAACAGTAGCTAATTCAAAATATGCACATGGGGATTTTCCGGAACTGTTGTTTGTTGTTCCGGCCTCATTTAAACTTGCCTAGATAGGTAGTTTTCATATGCTTCACCTCTTGCCATGTTTAACAACATTTAATATTGTTTGGTAGCTTATACGAGATAGAACTAAATACGTCAATGTGGTGTTTCTTCAATATGCAACTCGTTGCATATTGAGCTCCACTTAACTTGTAGCATTGTTTGTTGAACTTTGCCATGCCATGCCTCTTGAAACCGGACATGCATCATACTTGTTTGTGCATCATTCCATGTTTATGTGATGGTTGTTTACCATGTTGTTTGCTTCTTTCCGGTTTGCTTCTATCGTTAGCTTCAGTTTCGTTCCGGAGTTGTGAGGATTCGTTCCACTATGCTTGGTTCGTCTACGCCCGTTCGTCTTCTTCATGGATTCGTTCTTCTTCCTAGCTAGATTTCAGGCAAGATGACCGCTACCCTGGATCTCACTACTATCATTGCTATGCTAGTTGCTTCGTTCTATCGCTTTGTTGTGCTACCTATCTTTTTCTCTTCAAGCCTCCCAAATTGCCATGTCAGCCTCTAACCTTTTCACCCTTCCTAGCAAACCATTGCTTGGCTATGTTACCGCTTTGCTCAGCCCCTCTTATAGCGTTGTTAGTTGTAGGTGAAATTGAAGATTGCTCCATGGTGGACAGGGTTATGTTTGGATATCACAATATCTCTTATATTATTAATGCATCTATATATTTGGTAAAGGGTGGAAGGCTCGGCCTTATGCCTAGTGTTTTGTTCCACTCTTGCCGCCCTAGTTTCCTTCATACCGGTGTTATGTTCCCAGATTTTGCGCTCCTTACGTGGTCGGGTGATTTATGGGACCCCCTTGACAGTTTGCTTTGAATAAAACTCCTCCAGCGAGGCCCAAACCTTGGTTTTACCATTTGCCTCACCTAGCCCCTTTTTCCCTTGGGTTTCCGGAGCCCGTGGGTCATCTTTATTTTAGCCCCCCCGGGCTAGTGCTCCTTCGAGTGTTGGTCTGAACTGAGCTGCCTACGGGGCCACCTCGGGGAAACTCGAAGTCTGGTTTTACTCGTAGCTAGTCTCATCCGATGTTGCCCTGAGAACGATATATGTGCAGCTCCTATCAGGATTTGTCGGCACATCGGGCGGCTTTGCTGGTCTTGTTTTACCATTGTCGAAAAGTCTTGTAAACCGGGATTCCGAGACTGATCGGGTCTTCCTGGGAGAAGGAATATCCTTCGTTGATCGCGAGAGCTTATCATGGGCTAAGTTGGGACACCCCTGCAGGATATAAACTTTCGAGAGCCGTGCCCGCGGTTATGTGGCAGATGGGAATTTGTTAATGCCCGGTTGTAGATAACTTGACACCAGATCTGAATTAAAATGCATCAACCGCGTTTGTAGCCGTGATGGTCTCTTTTCGGCGGAGTCCGGGAAGTGAACACGGTCTTTGGGTTATGTTTGACGTAAGTAGGAGCTCAGGATCACTTCTTGATCATTACTAGTTGAAGACTGTTCCTTTGTTTCTCTTCCCGCTCTCATTTGCGTATGTTAGCCACCATATATGCTTAGTCGCTGCTGCAACCTCACCACTTTACCCCTTCCTTTCCCATTAAGCTTTGCTAGTCTTCATACCCATGGTAATGGGATTGCTGAGTCCTCGTGGCTCACAGATTACTACAACAATAGTTGCAGGTACAGGTTATGCGATGATCATGACGCGAGAGCGATGTTTGCTTGTTTTGAAGTTCTTCTTCTACTTCTTCTTCAATCAGGGGATAGGTTCCAGGTCGGCAGCCTGGGCTAGCAGGGTGGATGTCGTTTGAGTTTCTGTTTGTGTTTCATCCGTAGTCGGATGGTGCTCTTATGTATGATGTATTGGTGTATTCATGTGGCATTGTATGCCTTTTGTATGTATCCCCAACTATTTATGTAATGTTGATGTAATGATATCCACCTTGCAAAAGCGTTTCAATATGCGGTTCTATCCTTGGTGGGACCTTTGAGTTCCTTTTGGATTGGGTCGCATATTGGGCGTGACAGTAGGTTGGTGAGGAGGCAGCCTGTTGTTGACCCGATCCTTATTTGGTGGCGATCGCGTGGGCCAATGACGGTGCTGAGGCTTCTGGACACCGCGGAGGTGGTACGTCACCATGTCAGCGAGGAGGACGAGCACGTCTATCGGTACATGGTTGCATTGGAGGGCAGGTTTGACAATACCTGGCAGGTTCTTCAGGGATCTCACTGGAGCTATGATCCTGTGATGGTTCCTTATCTTTGGGTGTCCACTGCCCGCGTTGATACCCGTCGGGTGCTACGGTTCTAGTTGTATTAGTGATGCTATATTAGTGATAATATTCGATGATGTACGGACACCAAGAGATGATGTATTTGCTTATAATTATTGAATGCATGCTAATTTGAATACTACTTTATTTTATGATTTGGTTTTGCTTATTTTATGATTTGGTTTTGCTTATTGAATGCTCATATTGGATAAGTTCTCCTTCATTCCCGTGTGCTAGACAATTTGGTGTAATAATGCACTCAGAATGAAAGGAGGAGCTACGTACATCACCGATAGTCAACCCGCGATTAATAATAATGATCTAGTTTAATATTTGAATTATGAACATAGGCCGGAAATGTCGTACTCGGACGACGAAAATCGCCCGGGGGAGTGCGACTGGTGCCACTACGACCGAGGTATGTGCGACAGGTTCATTGAGCTGGACGAAATCGGCGCTTCAGCATTAAGCTCGAGGAGACCTTCGATGTTCATACGGTACGCAACAACGACGATAGTTTTTTTCATAATTAAGCACAACTTCAACTATTTTAACGTGTATTTTTCATCTTTTCCAATTCGACTAGCTTATCCCATGCTTTGCAAGACGCTATGTCTTGGAGAGGATGGGTTTTGAAGACCATGAAAGTATGGAAACCAAAAAAATTATCCTAAGTACCCATCATGGTGTGGATTTTCAAGTAAAGTTGTACAATGCTCAAAGTATAACCCATTTTGGTTGCAAAAATTGGGAAGCACTTTGCAAGATGTATGGTCTTGATGAGGGTATGCTTGTCACCATGGATCTTGGTGATCCTACAATCGAGCAAGAGAGACCCTCGATTTGGGTCCTTGTGGATACACCTCCAATTCTTCCCCCATGTGAGCTTAACATAGTTATTAAGTAATTTATATTGTTTATTTCAAAATAGTTGACAACTTATTTCCATTGACAGCTTATTTTCATTCTTCAAAGAATGTGCGGAAGATGGTAGACAGAACCTACTACACCGAAGGTTCCGAACTAACTTATCAGGAGAAAAATCATCTGGTCGCATTTTGTACTGATCTTGAGAATTACAATATCTACAATCAAACTCCTCAACATTATGGTCAATACATGCCACTAGTGCACGTGTTGAACTACGCTAACTACCATGGAGATACCCTGGTAAGATTTTTTACTATTACGACATCCGTGCATCTTTTTGCACACTTCTAAAACTAGTACATCATTGCTAACTACGAAGTTATTACTATATTTTTCAACAGATAATCCCGAATGATTGTGTGCCTCATCTGATGTATACGCACAGTACCCTTCATGTTTTGAACATACAACAAGGTCTTCCTACGAATCTCAACTGTCCATACCGGGTTTCTAAAAGAAGTGGAGACATGACAATCAAAGAATGGAAAAAATGTATGGACAATCGTAAGGAGCTTCTTGGAAGCAAAAGGCAGCGAAGGGCAAGAATTGGAGACAGGATGATCGCCATTCTTCATAATGGAGAGTCAGGGTCTATACTGTTTTATGCTATTTTACCTTAAGGGTGTTTAGGTCCTACCTGATACTGATGATCATGTGCTAAGAACAATTATGTAGGGTTGGGTTCGATGACTATGAGGATGATGATCGTATGACTTATTATTAATAAGGAGTAGAAGTTGTATGATGATGCATGATTAGTAGGACTTGTTATTATATATGATGATGTATGATGCGAGCATGCATGAGTTGTTATATCAGCGGGTGAAATGAACATAGCAGCAGCGTTGGTAAACCAAGGACGAAGATATAAGAGAAGACACTTCTCTCTATTAGCTAGCTAATAACAACCTAAAAATAACCCCCAAAACCCCTAAAGTAGCCACTTCTCTAATAAAAACATGGACTTTTGGTCCCAGTTGGTGCCACCAACCGGGACCAAAGGCCCCCCTGACTGGGCTCGGCGGACCGGCCACGTGGAGGCACATCTGTCCCGGTTCGTGTTTGAACCGGGACTAATGGGTGGAGGTATTAGTAACGACCCGTTAGTCCCGGTTCATGAACCGGGACTAAAGGCCCTTACGAACTGGGACTAATAGGTGTTTTTTCTACTAGTGAAGGCCGTTTCCTCCATTCTGCGGTACGCCAGGCCTCGTTTCCATCGCTTGTTCCATCCAAGCCGGTTGGCTCCCACGCGTTTTGTTGCCACCCGATGAACACGACGCATTCAGTTGCCTCCCCATGAACACATAGACGACACGGTTTCTCCGTTCTGACCCAGCCATGTACACGATCCCTGGCCGTACGTATGTGCAAGTAGGCGTTCGAGACCCCGCCCGTATGTATGTACGTGGCCGCATTTTCTTTCTTGCACCCTGGCCGTTGTACATACGTGTACATGCTACGTGTGCGCCTCTACTACGACACGTGCACGCCTCTACTAGGACACGTGCGCGCCTCTACATCGACCAGTATGTACATACACGTTCGCAACCAGAATGACAACGCTATGTACGCTTCGACCAGGTGGGTCCCGGCTGTCAGGCAATTCCTTGCGTGCGAACACTACTAGGAAAAGGGCTATAGATGGGATGGACACTAATGGCGCACTGTACATGTGGTGCGCCATTACTAAATACTAATGGCGCACCATGTGTTGGTGTGCCATTAGTGTGCAAATACTAATGGCGCACGACATCCCATGGTGCGCCATTAGTAAAAACCTTTTTTTTAATTTTTTCAAAACTACTAATGGCGCACCGTGGGAGTGGTGCGCCATTACTAGTTGACATAGTAATGGCGCACCACACCCACCGTGCGCCATTAGTAGTTTTGAAAAAAAATAAAAAAAATAAAAAAATTGTTAGTAATGGCGCACCTGTGGACAGTGCGCCATTACGCGCACTGTCCACTGGTGCGCCATTAATAAGTTTTTTTCAAAAAAAAATTATTTTTTTTCTTTTTCTTTTCTTTTCAAAACTAGTAATGGCGCACCGTGGGTGTGGTGCGCCATTACTAGTTTAACAAGTAATGGCGCACCACCCCATGGTGCGCCATTACTAACTTGGCCCAAAAGTTCCCGAATGCACCCCCCCCCTCGTGGACGACCTTTTCAGTTTAAAAAAAATAAGAGAAAATGATAAAAATGTCAAAAAAAAAGTTTCCCATGTGATATGTGGTCTAGTTGTTGGGAAAATTTACAAATATGAATTTCGACTTTATTTGCAAAATCTCTCCGGAAGTTTGTAAAATGGCCATAACTTTTGCATACGAACTCGGACTAAAAAGTTTTTTATATGAAAAATCATCTACTCGAAAAGTTACATCCGAATTTAATTGGGGGAACTTTGTTAAACATTTTCAAAATCCCCAAAAACCTAACAGAAAAAAAGTTATGGAGCTTTCAAGATCTAGAGGCAAAAAAATTCAAAAAATTTCAAATTTACTAGTGGCGCACCATGGATGTGGTGCGCCACTAGTAATAGAAAAAAATTGGTTTTGAATTATTAGTTTTTGAATTGTTTTTCAAAAAATGATACATAATATGATCGGGAAGTTTGAAATATTTTTCAAAATTTCATCATAGTCATGAACATGAACAAAGTCCTAGACATCAACAAGGTATAATAGGATTGACATGCTAGATATATCAACAAGTGCCTGTGAAGTGAGCTGTTGCTGGGGTTGGATAGAACTTTGAAGTTAAGCGTGCTTGGGCTGGAGTAGTGTGAGGATGGGTGACCTCTCAGGAAGTTTGACCACGGAGTGCAATTTGACCTGAGTTTAAGCATATTGACCCGAGATTAAGCCATAGTGACCTGAGATTAAGAAAAAAAACGAAAAAAAATTAAATTTTTAAAAAAAAATCTGAAAAAAAAATGTTACTAATGGGACACTTCTATGTGGTGCGCACTAATGGCGCACCAGTGGTGCGCTATTAGTAAAAAATACTAGTGGCGTGATACTAATGGCGCACCAGTAGTGCACCATTAGTAGGCAAAACTGGTGCGCCATTAGTAGGCCTTTTCCTAGTAGTGCTTTGAGGTAAGTCAAGTAATGCTCTTATCCTGTGAAGCGGTTGTAATCTTTAGTTTGTATAGACCGTGTACATAGCAGTCCCCGGGACTCTGCAAGGACTTCGGAGAAGCTTGTAGAGGATCAAACTATGTAGGCCCATTAATAATGTCGATGTTTCTTTTGTTGACGCAGGCATCTTCCTCGGTTGCGGCTGCTAATGTCGCGGCACTAAAGGATATGGACCAAAAGCTCGAACGCTCCAACGGGAAGCCTGACCTTGTTAACAAATGGCTTGACGAGGCGTAAGGTAATTTTTTAGTTAATGTGTGTGATCACTCATCGTCGGGTACTTATACACCGAACTGTATGTTGATCATTCTACGTGCGGGTTTGCAGCTGCCGCTGCTATGGTGTTGGGCTTGATGGACGCCCTGAAGAAAGCCGAGGCTGAGGCAGCTGCCAAGAAATTGGCCACCGAAAAGGCAAGCTTTCCAGTGAATAGAACGAAGATCGAGTGGACGAGGTATAGGTAGAGCTCAAGGATGCCGTCAAGAAGCTGGAGGCCCTTGAGAAGGACAAGGGGGAGCGGTCCTCCATGTTTTCCAAGGTGGGGAAAGAGCTCCAGGAGGCGACGACTGAAGTGCAAGATGCCCGGGAGGAGCTCTGCCAAGTGGGGTAAATTGCAAATGGTAAGAAAACTTACTGCAGAGTGTATTCGACGACAACAAGTTCACCTAGCTGACGCGAGTCTGGCGCTCAGCAGGTGTCTTTGGGGAACTTCCGAGGAGTGCGGCGGCCGCAGCGGGACACTATGCCACTCGCGAGGAGGACTCCCTGCAACGGCTCTTCTGGTCACAGTTTTCGGATTCCAAGCATCCTCCCCTCCTCAACAACAAAATGAAGCGCTGATGGAGATGCATCGGATGTTCGAGCTGGACGTGAAGGACCTTTGTGTCAATCTTGTTGGGGAACATAGCATGCAATTCTGAAAATTCCTACGCTCATGCAAGATCTATCTATGAGATGCATAGCAACGAGAGGGGGAGAGTGTGTCTACGTACCCTTGTAGACCGTAAGCGGAAGTGTTTGACAAATCGGTTGATGTGGTCAAACTTCTTCTAGCTCCGATCGATCAAGTAACGAACGTATGGCACCTCCGAGTTCCGCACATGTTCAGCTCGATGACGTCCCTTGCCCTCTTGATCCAGCAAGGTGTCGAGGAAGTAGGTGAGTTCCGTCAGCATGACGGTATGGTGACGGTGATGGTGAAGTGATCCGCGCAGGGCTTTGCCTAAGCACCGCGAGAATATGACTGGGTGTGTAAACTGTGGAGGGGGGCGTCGCACATGGCTAAGAATTGATGTTGTGTATTCTAGGCGCCCCCTCCCCACATATATATACAGGTTGGAGGGAAGGAGAGGCAGCCAGGGGGCACCCCAAGTAGGCCGAATCCTATGTGGAGTCTTCCCCAATTTTGCCTCCCCCTTCTCCATAATTGTCAAAGAAGAAAAGGGAAGAGGGAAGAGAGAAGGAAGGGGGGCAAATGCCCTCTTTCCCTTCTCCCGCTCGACTTCCTTCCATAGGGGGGCACGCCACCCCTTGTGGGCTGGTGTGCTCCCCTTTCATGGCCCATATGGCCCATATCTTCCCTCAGGGGGTTCCGGTAACCCCTCCAGTGAAAGCACAAGTGCTCCCTAGGTGATTTTTGTAATTATTCTCAACATATCTCTTGTTGAACTAACACTTTTACCTAGTATATTTTCAGATAAGTTCAACAATGAAGTGGCATGAAATAAAGGATGTGGAACCCCTTCAAGATACTAAGGACAAAGGATTGGCTCAAGCTTCAAGCTCAAGAATCTACATTTTATATTTTAGCAATCCAAGATCACATTGAGTCTATAGGAAAAGCCAATACTATCAAGGAGGTATGAGGTGTTGCTTAATGAGGTTCTTGCTTCATAGTGCTTAGTGATATGCTCCAAAACCCTCAACTACTTTCCCACATCCACATATGACCTAAACCAAAAGTCCAACTCGGCCCCACCGATTCTTTCTATCCGACGCCACCAAGTTCGGATGTCATAGTCACTGCCACAAACCCTAGGCAAATCGGTTCACCGATAGGGATCTCGGTCTCCCTAAGATGGGATTGCGATCTCTCTGTGTATGTCCATTACCAAAATCGGTCTCATCGAGTTTGAGTAATCAGTCCTACCAAGATTACAATGTAAACTCTCTGTTTCCCTTTCGTAACATTTCGGTCCCACCGAAATGAGCGTACCGGTCCCACCGAGTTTACCTGACCAACTCTTTGGTTAGCTTATAACCAAAATCGGTCTCACCGAGTTTGAGTAATCGGTCTCACCGAGATTCCGTTAAGACCTAACCCTAACCATATCGGTCCTACCGAGTTGCATGTCGGTCCCACCGAAAACCCTAACGGTCACATTGTTTACTGAATTGGTCAGACCGAGTTACTTGATTCGGTCCCACCGAGATTGGTAAATTGTGTGTAACGGTTAGATTTTGTGTGGAGGCTATATATACCCCTCCACCTCCTCTTAATTCGTGGAGAGAGCCATCAGAACAAACCTACACTTCCAACTTACCATTTCTGAGAGAGAACCACCTACTCATGTGTTGAGACCAAGATATTCCATTCCTACCATATGAATCTTGATCTCTAGCCTTTCCCAAGTTGCTTTCCACTCAAATCTTCTTTCCACCAAATCCAAATCCTGTGAGAGAGAGTTGAGTGTTGGGGAGACTATCATTTTAAGCACAAGAGCAAGGAGTTCATCATCAACACACCATTTGTTACTTCTTGGAGAGTGGTGTCTCCTAGATTGGCTAGGTGTCACTTGGGAGCCTCCGACAAGATTGTGGAGTTGACCCAAGGAGTTTGTAAGGGCAAGGAAATCGCCTACTTCGTGAAGATCTACCGCTAGTGAGGCAAGTCCTTCATGGACGACGGCCATGGTGGGATAGACAAGGTTGCTTCTTCGTGGACCCTTCTTGGGTGGAGTCCTCCGTGGACTCGCGCAGCCGTTACCCTTCGTGGGTTGAAGTCTCCATCAACATGGATGTACGATAGCACCACCTATCGGAACCACGACTCAAAAATCACCGTGTCTCCAAATTGTGTTTGAAATCTCCAAACCCTTCCCTTTACATTCTTGCAAGTTGCATGCTTTACTTTTTGCTGCTCATATACTTGTTGCATGCTTGCTTGATATGTATTGTGTTTGCTAAACTTGTGCCTAAACTCCACTTAAACTTAGAGAAATTAAAAATTGCTACTTTTAGCACTTAGTGTCTAATCACCCCCCCTCTAGACACCTCTTCTCAATCCTCTCAATTGGTATCAGAGCCAGGTTTCCATTTCTTTGGTTTAATCACCACTGGAGGAAGATGGATGAGTCTACTTTGGGGAGTCTTAGACATAGAGTGCCTATACTTGATGGAGAGTAATTTTCAATCAATATCATTTGAACAAGTACATTGCTAGTCCTTGTGCACCTCATGTTGATCCTATGCATCCTACCCTTGATGAGTCGATTGACATGATTAGGAATGTTAGAACTGTTAATCTTATCACTAGAGGCTTGCCTAGATACTTGATTGGAAAATTGCCTACTCTTGAGTGTGCCTACACTATATGGAAATTTCTTGAGGAACGATTTCCTAATTATTCATTGAAAAATCTAGATGAAATTCTTCATAAGTCTATTGCCTTGAGTAAGATGAATTAAAATGACTCCATGTTTGGTGATCGTCTATTTGAGCTTACTAATCTTATGCGTGCCAAAGGAAATGTTGGAATTATTAGCGATATTATTTCCGAAGCTACTAGACTTCACAAAGGAGATCATTGTCAAACTCATTCTAACGAATCACCCTCTCTAGGAATTGATCCACCACATGACAATGTTGAACATGGATACTACGATGAGGATGATGATGATGACTTTGATCTTGATGATGCAATGAGACACTTTGGTCTTATGGCAAATCTTCGGGGATATATGGCACGAGGAAAGGAATGGATTCTTGACAGTGGATGTACCGATCACATGACCGGAGATAAAGACATGTTTCGTGAGCTTGCTAAAAATGATGGTCCTCAAAATTATGTCACTTTCGGTGACAACTCAAAGGGTAAGGTGGTTGGCCTCGGTAAGGTGGCCATGTCACATGATAGCTCCATTCAAAATGTTATGCTCGTTGAATCTCTTGGCTACAACTTACTTTCAGTATCTAGACTTGCTGATTTCGGTTTCAATGTCCTATTTACTGAAGTAGATTGCCAAGTGTTTCGTAGAGACAATCATAAAATGGTTTTTACCGGTATACGTAGAGGTGATCTTTACATTGTTGATTTCACTAAAAAGGCTCAACCTAGAACTTTCTTTATTGCTAAATCTTCTAAAGGTTGGTTATGGCATAGATGATTAGGTCACGTTGGCATGCGAAATCTTGACAAGCTTACTAAAGGGAATCATATCCTTGGTGTTAACGATTTCATATTTGATAAGGATAGACTTTGCAGTGCTTGTCAAGCAGGTAAACAGGTTGGAGCAAGGCATCCCGTTAAGAACATCATGACCACAAGGAGGCCACTTGAGCTACTTCACATGGATCTCTTCGGTCCCAACGCTTACAAGAGTCTCGGTGGAAATTCTTTTGGTCTAGTTATAGTTGATGATTTTTCAAGATTTACGTGGGTGTTCTTTCTCGATGACAAATCACAGGTCCAAAAGATCTTCAAAAACTTCGCCAGGAAGGCTCAAAATCAGTTTGAAGTGAAGATCTAGAAGGTTCGCAACGACAACGAAACGGAGTTCAAGAACGCAAATGTGGACACCTTTCTTGACGAAGAAGGGATTTCACATGAGTTCTCGGCTACATACACACCTGAACAAAATGGAGTTGTTGAGAGGAAGAACCGGACGCTCATTGAAATGGCAAGAACGATGCTTGACGAGTACAAGACGCCGAAGCACTTTTGGGCAGAAGCGGTTGAGACAGCTTATCATGCAACAAATCGCTTGTATCTTCACAAGCTACTCGGCAAGACGGCGTACGAGCTTCTCACCGGTAACAAATGCCAAGTTGGTTACTTTCGAGTATTTGGCTCAAAGTGCTAGATTCTTGATAAGCATCGTCGTTCTAAATTTTCTCCCAAGTCTCATGAAGGTTTCCTACTTAGTTATGGCTCAAACTCTCACACTTACCATGTCTACAACAACTTCACCCGAAAGATTGAAGAAACGTTAGATGTGAAGTTTGATGAATCTAACGGCTCGCAAGTAGAGCAATTACCAACTGATGTAGGAGACAAAGATCCCTCGGAAGCAATCCAAGACTTGTCTATTGGCAAGATTCGTCCAACAAAGGTGAAGGAGAGTAACTCGTCCATCCAAGTGGAAGCTTCTACCTCACGACAAGGTGAACCAAGAGTTGATACGGAAGCATCCACAAGTGGGACACACCAAGATGAAGAAAACGAGGAAGTACACCAAGAACATCAACAACCTCCTTCTCCACCACGATAAGAGAACGACAACGCCAATAATGAAGAAGGCCAAGAAGAAGAACAAGATGAAGAAGATGTTCAACCAAGACCCAAGCAAAAGCTTTCACGAGTTCGAGAAAGAATTGCTAAATACCACCCCGTTGAGCAAATCTACAATGATATCCAAACCGGGGGAATCACTCGCTCTAAAACTCGTTTAGCTAACTTTTGTAAACACTATTCATTCATCTCTAGCATTGAACCTATGAAGGTTGAAGAAGCATTGGAAGATCCGGATTGGATAAATGCTATGCATGAAGAGCTACACAACTTTGAGAGAAATCAAGTTTGGACATTGGTTGAGAAGCCCGACAACAACCACATAATCATCGGTACCAAATGGGTGTTTCGCAACAAGAAAGATGAAGATGGACAAGTAGTTCGCAACAAAGCACGTCTCGTCGCCCAAGGCTACACACAAGTTGAAGGTATGGACTATGGTGAGACTTATGCTCCCATTGTTGGAGTTGAGTCCATTCGCATATTACTTGCCTATGCTAATCACCATGATATCACCTTGTACCAAATGGACATCAAAAGTGCTTTTCTAAATGGTGAATTAGAGGAGGAAGTTTATGTTAAACAACCTCCCGGCTTTATCAATCCTAAGAAACCTAATCATGTTTACAAACTTCGCAAAGCTATTTATGGTCTTAAACAAGCTCCTATAGCTTGGTACAAATGCTTGACCAAGTTCCTTATTGAAAAAGGGTTTGAAATTGGAAAAATTGATTCTACACTTTTTACTAAAAGGGTTAATGGAGAATTATTTGTATGCCAAATTTATGTCGATGATATTATATTTGGATCAACTAACCCTCATTTTAGTGAGAAGTTTGGAAAGCTAATGTCGGAGAAGTTTGAGATGTCAATGATGAGTGAACTCAAATTCTTTCTTGGGCTGCAAATCAAGCAAACTAAGGAAGGTACTTTTGTCTCTCAAATGAAGTACACTAAGGATTTATTCAAGAAGTTCAATATGCAAGAATGCAAAGGTATGTCTAAACCCATGCCTACTAGTGGACATCTTGATTTGACCAAAGATGGTGAACCGGTTGATCAAAAGGTTTGTCGCTCTATGATTGGTTCATTGTTATACCTATGTACTTCATGTCCAGATATTATCCTAAGTGTGTGCATCTGTGCACGATATCAATCTGCACCTAAAGAATGTCACCTTAAGGCCGTGAAAAGGATAGTGAGATACTTAATTCATACGCCAAATTTTGGCATTTGGTATCCTAAGAGGGCCCCTTTCAATCTTGTTGGCTACTCCGACTCGGACTATGCCGGAAACAAGGTTGATAGAAAGTCCACTTCAGGTACTTGTCAATTCCTTGGTAGATCTCTTGTGTCTTGGTTTTCCAAGAAATAAAACTCGGTATCCTTCTGCACCGCCGAAGCGGAATACATTGCCGCTGGTTCATGTTGTGCTCAATTACTTTGGATGACCCAAACTCTTAAAGATTATGGGATATATGTGAAACATGTTCCATTACTTTGTGACAATAAAAGTGCTATCGAGATTTCTCATAATCCTGTGCAACATTCTCAAACTAAGCATATTGAAGTTCGTCATCATTTCATTCGAGATCATGTTGACAAAGGGGACATTAAGCTTAAGCATGTTCGCACCGAAAAACAATTAGCGGATGTTTTCACTAAACCTCTTGATGAGAAAGTGTTTTGCAGGTTGAGAGGTTAATTGAACATCATTGATGCTTCAAACTTGGAGTAGGAACTCCATTTGATACATGCAAGACATGAGCCTATGATTAATCCTTTATATTTCTCTTATGATGATAATCTTACATCTTGGATATATTTGCATCTTGCATGTCATCTAACCCTTGTAGGAACATGGATGAATCCACATCTATGAGATTGCAACTCACTCACATCTTGATAAATCTCTACATCTCCAAATTCTCTACATAATGGCGGTTGAAGACAAGGAAGCACAAAACCATTCACACATATCCTTTGACAAATTCTATGTTGAGTTTCATGATTGTCCTCTTGGATACACAAGTGCTCTTCCTTGCAAAAACTAACCAATGTAGGTGGATGGACACAAATTCCAAGTGGTGCTCCCAACTCTTGATGAGCTACATCAACCTTGCGCAACCCACACAAGTTCAACAACATGATCACGATCTACACCACCACCCAAGGTATGTTATTCCATCTTAGAGAAGCTTTACTCCAAGTCATGAGTTAAAGCAACTCGACAAGATGTGAATACATCAAGATGCTTAAACGAAAAGTGGTAACCCCAGTTTGAGCTTAAACTATGAGTATGACCTATGATCAAGTGATCTCACTTGACTCCTAAGTCAATATACTCTAACATAGGTGACTTTGTCACCGACCAATTCTAGATGAAGTTCTCTCATGTTCTTCTCCGTGCTCTTGCATTCGTCTCATGCATATTTGTTTCCCCTTTCAAAAAAAACTTCATCTAGATTTCTTTTAAGTTTCTTCTCGTTTACTGTCTGTTCTACATCAAATTCATTACAAATCATTTAGTTAATTCCTTGCAAATCCTTGTGAGATCTTACTTGTCTAGTGAGCTGAGGTGACAAATGTTTTCCCTGTCATGAACTCAATCACACCAGCCTACTATTTTTCGGTCCCACCGAAACCTTTCGGTGCTACCGAAGAATACAACTCGGTGCTACCGATCTCACTACAGAGAAAAACAACTTGCCTCTTATTTCTGTGATTCTTTTGATCCAGCTCCACTCAATGAATCTTGTCCTCTACCAGCATCACATTTTTCTTGCTGCTTTGATCTGTGACTCAAGGACCAAACCCATGTGGCAACAAATCCAGAAGACCCTTCTTGGAAATTGATGTCAAAGGGGGAGAGAGCGATCACATCAAAACTTTATCTATATAGAGAGATCACAACACTACTTTATCATATCTCTAGTGGGAGAAAATACTCAAGGAGAGACTAATCTTCAATGATCCCAGATGCTTGGTGTTCAAGAGGAAAGATGTTACATGTCTTCTAGAGGGGAAAGACATGTTCATATGTGCTTAGTTGCTTTAGCTCTGTTGATTTACTTCCTTGAGCTCTGATTTTCTATTCCCTATATTCTCCCAGTATCCCATGCTAGATTCAGGGGGAGCAATACATAAGGGAAAGGAAATCTTTAAATTCTTTGCACATTTTTACCTTTGGGGACATGTCTAATCCAATGTGGTACTTGGTACTCACTCTCTACATGTCATCCCAGTCTTGGTATTCTTGTGGTTTCTTCTTGTTTGCTCTAGCTAGTAGATGCATCTGTGTTATCTAACCTTATTTTCACAGGTTCACTCCATCCTAAGCCAACTCAAGACCACAAGGTAAGTATATGCATCACAGTCATGTGTATGAGAAATTCTTGCTGATGTACATACTGTTTGCAAGGACTCATGAGCATGAAGGTACATTTCCCAAAATTCTTCGCTATGATGCATATAGCCAAGATACATGTAACACATTGCCTACTCTGTCATGATTATGCATTCACATGCTCCTACATTCCATATTCACATGATTGCATACATGTAGGGGGAGCCTATGCTTGTTACATGTCTTTCCAAAGCTTTTACCTATTATTCACTATATATATCCTCTATCTAAAGCTTTGATGTATGTTGTCATCCATTACCAAAAGGGGGAGATTAAAAGCACAAGTGCTCCCTAGGTGATTTTGGTAATTAATGTCAACATATCTCTAACACTTTTACCTAGTATATTCTCAAATAAGTTCAACAATGAAGTGGCATGAACTAAAGGATGTGGAACCCCTTCAAGATGCTAAGGACAAAGAATTGGCTCAAGCTTCAAGCTATGGACTCTACATTTTATATTTTAGTGATCCAAGATCACATTGAGTCTATAGGAAAAGCCAATACTATCAAGGAGGGATGAGGTGTTGCTTAATGAGGTTCTTGCTTCATAGTGCTTAGTGATATGCTCCAAAACCCTCAACTACTTTCCCACATCCACATATGACCTAAACCAAAAGCCCAACTCGGCCCCACCGATTCTTTCTATCCGGCGCCACCGAGTTCAGATGTCATAGCCACTGCCACAAACCCTAGGCAAATTGGTTTCACCGATAGGGATTTCAGTCTCACCGAGATGGGATTGCAATCTCTCTGTGTATGTCCATTACCAAAATCGGTCTCACCGAGTTTGAGTAATCGGTCCTACCGAGGTTACAATGTAAACTCTCTGTTTCCCTTTCGTAACATTTTGGTCCCACCGAAAAGAGCGAACCGGTCCCACCGAGTTTACCTAACCAACTCTCTCGCTAGGTTATTACCAAAATCGGTCTCACCAAGTTTGAGTAATCGGTCTCACTAAGATTAGATTATGCCGTAACCCTAACCATATCGGTCCTACCGAGTTGCATGTCGGTCCCACTAAAAACCCTAACGGTCACATTGTTTACTGAATCGGTCAGACCAAGTTGCTTGATTCGGTCCCACCGAGATTGGTAAATTGTGTGTAACGGTTAGATTTTGTGTGGAGGCTATATATACCCCTCCACCTCCTCTTCTTTCGTGGAGAGAGCCATCAGAACAAACCTACACTTCCAACTTACCATTTCTGAGAGAGAACCACCTACTCATGTGTTGAGACCAAGATATTCCATTCCTACCATATGAATCTTGATATCTAGCCTTTCCCAAGTTGCTTTGCACTCAAATCTCCTTTCCACCAAATCCAAATCCCGTGAGAGAGAGTTGAGTGTTGGGGAGACTATCATTTTAAGCACAAGAGCAAGGAGTTCATCATCAACACACCATTTGTTACTTCATGGAGAGTGGTGTCTCCTAGATTGGCTAAGTGTCACTTGGGAGCCTCCGACAAGATTGTGGAGTTGAACCAAGGAGTTTGTAAGGGCAAGGAGATCACCTACTTCGTGAAGATCTACCGCTAGTGAGGCAAGTCCTTCGTGGGCGACGGCCATGGTGGGATAGACAAGGTTGCTTATTCGTGGACCCTTCTTGGGTGGAGCCCTTTGTGGACTCGCGCAGCCGTTACCCTTCGTGGGTTGAAGTCTCCATCAACGTGGATGTATGATAGCACCACCTATCGGAACCACGGCTCAAAAATCACCGTGTCTCCAAATTGCGTTTGAAATCTCCAAACCCTTCCCTTTACATTCTTTCAAGTTGCATGCTTTACTTTCCGCTGCTCATATACTCGTTGCATGCTTGCTTGATATGTATTGTGTTTGCTAAACTTGTGCCTAAACTCCACTTAAACTTAGAGAAATTAAAAATTGCTAATTTTAGCACTTAGTGTCTAATCACCCCCCTCTAGACACCTCTTCTCGATCCTCTCATCCGGCACTCCGATATGTACTCGATACCCTCTGAAACACTTTTGGTGTCCGAATAACTATATATCAATATTTACCTATGAACCATTTTGAGACTCCTCGTCATGTCCATGATCTCATCCGGCACTCCGAACAAATTTAGACACCAAATCACATAACTCATATAATACAATATCGTCATCGAATGTTAAGCGTGCAGACCCTACGAGTTCGAGAACTATGTAGACATGACCGAGACACCTCTTTGGTCAATAACCAATAGTGGAAACTGGATGCTCATATTTCCTCCCAAATATTCTACGAAGATATTTATCGGTCGAACCGTTATGACAACATACGTTATTCCCTTTGTCATCGGTATGTTACTTGCTCGGATTCGATCGTCGGTATCTTCATACCTAGTTAAATCTCGTTACCGGCAAGTCTCTTTACTCATTCCGTAATACATCATCCTGCAACTAACTCATTAGTCAAGTTGCTTGCAAGGCTTCTTATGATGTGTATTACCGAGAGGGCCCAGAGATACCACTCTGATTCTCGTAGTGACAAATCCTAATCTCGATATATGCCAACCCAACAAACATCATCGGAGATACCTGTAGAGCATCTTTATAATCACCCAGTTACGTTGTGAAGTTTGATAGCACAAAAGGTATTCCTCCGGTATCCGGGAGTTGCATAATCTCATAGTCGAAGGAATATGTATTTGGCATGAAGAAAGTAATAGCAATAAAATTGAACGATCATAATGCTAAGCTAACGAATGGGTCTTGTCCATCACATCATTCCCCTAATGATGTGATCCGCTTATCAAATGACAACACATGTATTTGGTTAGGAAACTTAACATCTTTGATCAACGAGCTAGTCTAGTAGAGGCTTACAAGGGACACGGTATTTTGTCTATGTATCCACACATGTATCAAGTTTCCGGTTAATACAATTCCAACATGAATAATAAACATTTATCACAAAATAAGGAAATATAAAATAACAACTTTATTATTGCCTCTAGGGCATATTTCCTACAGTCTCCCACTTGCACTAGAGTCAATAATCTAGATTACAATGTAATGATTCTAGCACCCATGGAGTCTTGGTGCTAATCATGTTTTGCTCGTGTAAAAGGCTTAGTCAACGGGTCTGCTATATTCAGATCCGTGTGTATTTTGAAAAACTCTATGTCTCCCTCCTTGACTTGATCATAGATGGAGTTGAAGTGTCTCTTGATGTGTTTGGTTCTTTTGTGAAATCTGGATTCCTTTGCTAAGGCAGTTGCTCCATTATTGTCACAAAAGATTTTCATTGGACCCGATGCACTATGTATTACACCTAGATCAGATATGAACTCCCTCATCTAGACTCCTTCATTTGCTGCTTCCGAAGCAGCTATGTACTCCGCTTCACACGTAGATCCCGCCATGACGCTTTTCTTGGAACTGGACCAACTAACAGCTCCACCATTCATAATAAATATGTATCTAGTTTTTGACTTAGAGTCATCGAAATTAGTGTCAAAACTAGAATCGACGTAACCATTTACAACAAGCTCTTTGTCACCTCCATAAATGAGAAACATATCCTTGGTCCTTTTCAGGTACTTCAGGATATTCTTGACCATTGTCCAGTGATCCACTCCTGGATTACTTTGGTACCTCCCCGCCAGACTTATGGCAAGGTACACATCAGGTCTGGTACACGGCATAGCATACATGATAGAACCTATGGCTGAGGCATAGGGAATGACTTTCATTTTCTCTCTATCTTCTACAGTGGTCGGGCATTGAGTCTGACTCAATTTCACACTTCGCAATACAGGCAAGAACCCTTTCTTTGATTGGTCCATTTTGAACTTCTTCAAAACTTTGTCAAGGCATGTGCTTTCTGAAAGTCCTATTAAGCGTCTTAATGTATCTCTATAGATCTTGATACCCAATATATATGTAGCTTTACCGAGGACTTTCATTGAAATACTTTTATTCAAGTATCCTTTTATGCTATCCAGAAATTCTACATCATTTCCAATCAACAATATGTCATCCACATATAATATTAGAAATGGTATAGAGCTCCCACTCACTTTCTTGTAAATACAGGCTTCTCCAAAAGTGTGTATAAAACCATATGCTTTGATCACCTCATCAAAGCGTATATTCCAACTCCTAGATGGTTGCACAAGTCCATAGATGGATCGCTGGAGCTTGCTGCTACCTCTTGAGCACTGTGTTGGTTTTCCCTTGAAGAGGAAAGGGTGATGCAGCAAAGTAGCGTAAGTATTTCCCTAAGTTTTTGAGAACCAAGGTATCAATCCAGTAGGAGGCTCCTCAAAAGTCTCACGCACCTACACAAACAAACAAGAACCTTGCAACCAATTCGATAAAGGGGTTGTCAATCCCTTCATGGAAACTTGCCAAAGTGAGATCTGATAGAGATAATAAGATAAGATAAATATTTTTGGTATTTTTTTGATATAGATTGGAAAGTAAAAGATGCAAATAAAAGTAGATGGAAAACTTATATAATAAAAGATAGACCCAGGGGCCATAGGTTTCAGTAGTGGCTTCTCTCAAGATAGCATAAGTATTACGGTGGGTGAACAAATTACTGTCGAGCAATTGATAGAAAATTGCATAGTTACAAGAACATCTAGGCATGATCATGTATATAGGCATCACGTCCGCAACAAGTAGATCGAAACGATTCTGCATCTACTACTATTACTCCACACATCGACCGACTCCTGCCTGCATCTAGAGTATTAAGTTCATAAGAACAGAGTAACGCATTAAGAAAGTTGACATGATGTAGAGGGATAAACTCATGCAATATGATATGAACCCCATCTTGTTATCCCTCGATGGAAACAATACACTACGTGCCTTGCTGCCCCTGCTGTCACTAGGAGAGGACACCGCAAGATTGAACCCAAAGTTAAGCACTTATCCCATTGCAAGAAAGATCAATCTAGTAGGCCAAACCAAACTGATAATTCGAAGAGACTTGCAAAGATAACCAATCATACATAAAAGAATTCAGAGGATATTCAAATATTTCTCATAGATAAACTTGATCATAAACCCACAATTCATCGGATCTCGACAAACACATCGAAAAAGAGTTACATCGAATAGATCTCCAAGAAGATTGAGGAGAACTTGGTATTGATATTCAAACAGAGAGAATAAGCCATCTAGCTAATAACTATGGACCTGAAGGTCTGTGGTAAACTACTCACAGCTCATCAGAGAGGCCTTGGAGATGATGTAGAGGCCCTCCATGGTCGATTCCCCCTCCGGTGGAGCGCCGATGAAGCCTCCAAGATGGGCTCTCACGGATACAGAAGGTTGCGGCGGTGGAATTAGGTTTTCATGGTGCTCCTGGATGTTCTCGGGGTACATGGATATATATAGGAGGAAGAAGTAGGTCGGTTGAGCCACGAGGGGCCCACAAGGGTGGGGGCGTGCCCACCCCCTTAGGGCACGCCAGGCACCCTCGTGGCTGCCTCGTTCGCTTCTTGACGTCCACTCCAAGTCTCCTGGGTTGCGTTTGTTCCAAAATGACCACTCCTGAAGGTTTCATTCCGTTTGGACTCCGTTTGATATTCCTTTTCTTTGAAACACTGAAATGGGCAAAAACACAGCAATTCGGGCTGGGCCTCCGGTTAGTAGGTTAGTCCCAAAAATGATATAAAAGTGTAAAGTAAAGCCCATGAACATCCAAAACGGGTATTATAATAGCATGGAACAATCAAAAATTATAGATACGTTGGAGACGTATCACTTACACACTTTGTTAGCACCTTTAGGATCGACAAAGCTTCTGGTTGCATCATATACAACTCTTTTTTAAGAAATCCATTCAGGGATGCAATTTGACATCCATTTGCCAGATTTCATAATCATAAAACGCGACAATTGCTAACATGATTAGGATAGACTTAAGCATAGCTACGGGTGAGAAAGTCTCATCATAGTCAACTCCTTGAACTTGTCGAAAACCTTTTGCAACAAGTTGAGCTTTATAGAGAGTAACATTACCATCAGCGTCAGTCTTCTTCTTGAAGATCCATTTATTCTCTATGGCTCGCCGGTCATCGGGCAAATCCACAAAAGTCCACACTTTGTTCTCATACATGGATCCTATCTCAGATTTCATGGCCTCAAGCCATTTATCAGAATCTGGTCTCATCATAGCTTCTTCATAGTTTGTAGGTTCGCCATGGTCTAGTAACATGACTTCCAGAACAAGATTACCGTACCACTTTGGTGTCAATCGTGTTCTGGTTGACATACGAGGTTCGGTAGTAACTTGATATTAAGTTTCATGATCATCATCATTAGCTTCCTCTCTAGTTGGTGTAGGCATCATGGGAACAAATTTCTCTGATGAGCTACTTTCTAAATTGAGTGAAGGCACAATTACCTTATCAATGTTCTACTTTCCTCCCACTCACTTCTTTCGAGAGAAACTCCTTCTCTAAAAAGGTTCCATTCTTGGCAACAAAGATCCTGCCTTCGGATCTCTGGTAGAAGGTGTACCCAATTGTTTCCTTAGGGTATCCTATGAAGACGCACTTCTCCGATTTGGGTTCGAGCTTATCACGCTAAAGCCTTTTGACATAAATGTCGCAACCCCAAACTTTAAGAAACGTCATCTTAGGTTTATTGCCAAACCACAGTTCATACGGTGTCGTCTCAATGGATTTAGACGGTGCCCTATTTAACGTGAATGCAGCTGTCTCTAATGCATAACCCCCAAATGATAGTGGTAAATCGGTAAGAGACATCATAGATCACACCATATGTAATAAAGTATGGTTACAACGTTCGGACACACCATTACGTTGTGGTGTTCCAGGTGGCGTGAGTTGTGAAACTATTCCACATATTTTTAAATGGAGGTCAAATTCATAACTCAAATATTAGCCTGCACGATCAGATCATAGAAACTTTATTTTCTTTTTATGATTATTGTCCACTTCTCTCTGAAATTCTTTGAACTTTTCCAATGTTTCAGACTTGTGTTTCATTAAGTAGATATACCCATATCTGCTCAAATCATGTGTGAAGGTTAGAAAATAACAATACCCGCCGCGTGCCTCAACACTCATCGGACCGCATACATCAGTATGTATTATTTCTAATAAGTCATTGGCCCGCTCCATTGTTCCAAAGAACGAAGTTTTAGTCATCTTGCCCATGAGGCATGGTTCAAAAGTATCAAATGATTCATAATCAAGTGATTCCAAAAGTTCATCTGCATAGCATTTCTTCAAGCGCTTTACACCAATATGACCTAAATGGCAGTGCCACAAATATGTTGCACTATCATTATCAACTTTGCATCTTTTGGCATCAATATTATGAATATGTGTATCACCACAATCGAGATTCAACATAAATAGACCACTCTTCAAGGGTGCATGACCATAAAAGATACAGATATAATGTTCATCACGAAGCCTTTGTAGCCTGGTGTCAGTGATTGGTGAACTCTGTCAATAACACTATCATCTGGAAGATTAACTCCTAGCTGTGTCAAGTGATTCTGATATCCAGGCATTCTGAGTATCTGTTCACTGACAGAACTGTTCTCCTCCATCTTTTAGCTATAGAACTTGTTGGAGACTTCATATCTCTCAACTCGGGCATTTGCTTAAAATATTAACTTCAACTCTTGGAACATCTCATATGCTCCATGACGTTCAAAATGTCTTTGAAGTCCCGATTCTAAGCCGTAAAGCATGGCACACTGAACTATCGAGTAGTCATCATATCGAGCTTGCCAGACGTTCAAAACATCAGCATATGCTATTGTAGAAGGCCTTTCACCTAGCGGTGCATCAAGGACATAATTCTTCTGTGTAGCAATGAGGATAATCCTCAAGTTACGTACCCAGTCCGTGTAGTTGCTACCATCAGCTTTCAACTTAGCTTTCTCTAGGAACACATTAAAATTCAGGGGAATGGTAGCACAGGCCATTGATCTACAACATAGGTATGTAAATACTATCAGGACTAAGTTCATGATAAATTAAGTTTGATTAATCAAATTACTTAAGAACGCCCACTTAGATAGATGGTGGCTACTACACAACCTTATTCTTGTAGACGTTGTTGGGCCTCCAAGTGCAGAGGTTTGTAGGACAGTAGCAAATTTCCCTCAAGTGGATGACCTAAGTTTATCAATCCGTGGGAGGCATAGGATGAAGATGATCTCTCGGACAACCCTGCAACCAAATAACAAGGAGTCTCTTGTGTCCCCAACACACCCAATACAATGGTAAATTGTATAGGTGCACTAGTTTGGCGAAGAGATGGTGATACAAGCGTAATATGGATGGTAGATATAGATTTTTGTAATCTAAAATTATAAAAACAACGCCAGTCCAGGTTAGTTCTTACCAAATCATACCAAAAACATGTAGAAATATTATAAACATGGAGACATATCAAGCATACCCAAGCTTAATTCCTGCTCGTCCTCGAGTAGGTAAATGATAAAAACAGAATTTTTTATGTGGAATACTACCTAACATATTTATCAATGTAATCTTCTTAATTGAGGCAAGAATATTCAGATCCATAAGATTCAAAACAAAAGTTTAATATTGACATAAAAATGATAATACTTCAAGCATACTAACAAAGCAATCATGTCTTCTCAAAATAACATGGCCAAAGAAAGCTATCCCTACAAAATCATATAGTCTGATTATGCTCTATCTTCATCACACAAAGTATTTAATCATGCACAACCCCGATGACAAGCCAAGCAATTGGTTCATACTTTTGATGTTCTCAAACTTTTTCAATCTTCACGTAATACATGAGTGTGAGCCATGGACATAGCACTATAGGTGGAATAGAATGGTGGTTGTGGAGAAGACAAAAAGGAGAAGATAGTATCACATCAACTAGGCATATCAACGGGCTATAGAGATGCCCATCAATAGATATCAATATGAGTGAGTTGGATTGCCATGCAACGGATGCACTAGAGCTATAAGTATATGGAAGCTCAACAAAAGAAACTAAGTGGGTGTGCATCCAACTTGCTTGCTCATGAAGACCTAGGGCACTTTTGAGGAAGCCCATCATTGGAATATACAAGCCAAGTTCTATAATGAAAGTTCCCACTAGTATATGAAAGTGACAACATAGGAGACTCTCTATCATGAAGATCATGGTGCTACTTTGAAGCACAAGTGTGGTAAATGGATAGTAGCATTTCCCCTTCTCTCTTTTTCTCTCATTTTTTGGGCCTTCTCTCTTTTTTTCGCCTCTTTTTTTATTTTATTTATTTTTCGTCCGAAGTCTCATCCCGACTTGTGGGGGTATCATAGTATTCATCATCCTTTCCGCACCGGTACAATGCTCTAATGATGATGATCATCACACTTTTATACAACTCAAGAATTACAACTCAATAATTAGAACAAAATATGACTCTATATGAATGCCTCCGGCGGTGTACCGCGATGTGCAATGAATCAAGAGTGACATGTATGGAAGAATTATGAATGGTGTCTTTGCCACAAATACAATGTCAACTACATGATCATGCGAAGCAATATGACAATAATGGAGCATGTCATAATAAATGGAACGGTGGAAACTTGCATGGCAATATATCTCGGAATGGCTATGGAAATGCCATAATAGGTAGGTATAGTGGCTCTTTTGAGGAAGGTATACAATGGGTGTATGGTATCAGCGAAAATTGCGCGACACAAGAGAGGCTATCAATGGTGGATGGGTGAGAGTGCGTGTAATCCATGGACTCAACATTAGTCATAAAGAACTCACATACTTATTTCAAAAATCTATTAGTTATCGAAATGAAGTACTATGCGCATTCTCCTAGGGGGATAGATTTGTAGGAAAATACTATCGCTCATCCCCGACCGCCACTCATAAGGAAGACAATCAATAAATAAATCATGCTTTGACTTCATCACATAACGGTTCACTATATGTGCATGCTTCGGGAATCACAAACTTCAACACAAGTATTTATACAATCCACAATTACTCACTAGCATGACTCTAATATCACCATCCTCATATCTCAATACAATCATAAGGAATCAAACTTCTCATAGTATTCAATGCACTTTATATGAAAGTTTTTACTATACCCATCTTCGATGCCCATCATATCAAGACTAGTTTCATAACCAAAGCAAATTACCATGCTGTTCTAAAAGACTCTCAAAATAATATAAGTGAAGCATGAGAGTTCATCTATTTCTTCGAAATAAAACCACCAACATGCTCTAAAAAGATATAAGTGAAGCACTAGAGCAAACGACAAACTACTCAAACAGAAATAAGTGAAGATCAATGAGTAGTCGAATAATTATGTAACTATGTGAAGAATCACTAACATTTAAGAATTTCAGATCTTGGTACTTTATTCAAACAGCAAGCAAAACAAAATAAAATAAAATGACGCTCCAAGCAAAAGACATATCATGTGGTGAATAAAAATATAGCTCCAAGTAAAGTTACCGATGAACGAAGATGAAAGAGGGGATGCCATCCGGGGCATCCCTAAGCTTAGGCTCTTGGTTGTCCTTGAATATTACCTTGGTGTGCCTTGGGCATCCCCAATCTTAGGCTCTTTCCACTCCTTATTCTATAGTCCATCGAATCTTTACCCAAAACTTGAAAACTTCACAACACAAAACTCAACAGAAAACTCGTAAGCTCCGTTAGTACAAGAAAATATATCGCCACTTTTGTTACTGTTGTGAACTCATTCTAAATTCATATTGGTGTAATATCTACTGTACTGCAACTTATCTATTGTTCATACCCTCTGATACTACTCATAGATTCATCAAAATAAGCAATCAACACATAGAAAACAGAATCTGTCAAAAACAGAACAGTCTGTAGTAATCTGTAACTGTCGAATACTTCTGTAACTCCACAAATTCTGAAATAAATTGGTAGACGTGAGGAATTTGTCTATTAATCTTCTTCAGAAAGATTCAACTTAAAATCACACTTCTGTTTAAAATGACAATTATTCTCGTGAGCGCAAAGTTTCTGTTTTTACAGCAAGATCGCAATAACTTTCACCCAAGTCTTCCCAAAGGTTCTACTTGGCACTTTATTGAAACAAAAGCTATAAAACATGATTACTACATTAGATTAATCATGTGAACAGAAAGAAATAGTAAGGGTAAATATTGGGTTGTCTCCCAACAAGCGCTTTTCTTTAATGCCTTTTTAGCTAGGCATGATGATGACAATGATGCTCACATAAAAGATAAGAAGTGAAACATAAGAGGAGCATCATGAAGCATATGAATACCACATTTAAGTCTAACGCACTTCCTATGCATATGGATTTTGTGAGCAAACAACTTATGGGAACAAGAATCAACTAGCATAGGAAAGCAAAACAAGGATAACTTCAAGATTTTCAACACATAGAGAGGAAACTTGATATTATTGCAATTCCTACAAGCATATATTCCTCCCTCATAATAATTTTCAGTAGCATCATGAATGAATTCAACAATATAAATATCACATAAAGCATTATTTTCATGATGCATAAACATAGAATTCTTGTTACTCTCCATATAAGCAAAATTCTTCACATTCCGAATAGTGGGAGCAAACTCAACAAAATAACTATCATGAAATTGAAAATTAAGATCAAGATGACAAGTTTAATGGTTATAATTATTATTTATATAGCATACATGTCATCACAATAATCATCATAGATAGGAGGCATGCTTTCATCATAATAAATATTCTCATCAAAACTTGGGGGACTAAAAATATCATCTTCATCAAACATAGCATCCCCAAGATTGTGGCTTTGCCTATCATTAGCATCATGGATATTCAAGGAATTCATACTAACAACATTTCAATCATGCTCATCATTTAAAAATTTAGTGCCAAACATTTTAATGCATTCTTCTTCTAACACTTGATTACAATTTCCCATTCCGTCATTTTCACCAAAGATATTAAAAAGATGAAGCATATGAGGCAACCTCAATTCCATTTTTTGTAGTTTTCTTTTATAAACTAAACTAGTGATAAAACAAGAAACTAAAATATCCGATTGCAAGATCGAAAGATATACCTTCAAGAACTAATCTCCCCGGCAACGGTGCTAGAAAAGTGCTTAGTTGACAGGGTGTAAGTGTTGCTTACCTAGCCTCCCCGGCAACGGCGCCAGAAAAGAGCTTGATGTCTACTACACAACTTTCTTCTTGTAGACTTTGTTGGGCCTCCAAGTGTAGAGGTTTGTAGGACAATAGAAAATTTCCCTCAAGTGGATGACCTAAGGTTTATCATTCCATGGGAGGCGTAGGATGAAGATGGTCTCTCTCAAACAACCATGCAACCAAATAACAAGGAGTCTCTTGTGTCCCCAACACACCGAATACAATGGTAAATTGTATAGGTGCACTAGTTCGGCGAAGTAATGTTGATACAAGCGTAAAATGGATGGTAGATATAGGTTTTTGTAATCTGAAATTATGAAAACAACAAGTTAACAAGCGATAAAAGTGAGCGTAAACGGTATTGCAATGCTAGGAAACAAAGCCTAAGGTTCATACTTTCACTAGTGCAAGTTCTCTCAAAAATAATAACATAATTGGATCATATAACAATCCCTCATCATGCAACAAAGAGTCACTCCAATGTAACTAATAGCTGAGAACAAACGAAGAGATTATTGTAGGGTGCGAAACCATCTCAAAGTTATTCTTTCCGATCAATCCATTGGGCTATTCCTATAAGTGTCACAAACAGCCATAGAGTTCGTAGTAAAATAACACCTTAAGACACAAATCAACCAAAACCCTAATATCACCTAGATACTACAATGTCACCTCAAGTATCCATTGGTATGGTTATATGATATGTATCACACAATCTGAGATTCATCTATTCAACCAACACAAAAAACTTCAAAGAGTGCCCCAAAGTTTCTACGGGAGAGTCAAGACGAAAACGTGTGCCAACCCCTATGCATAAGTTCACAAGGTCACTAAACCCACAAGTTGATCACCAAAACATACATCAAGTAGATCACGTGAATATCCCATTGTCACCACAGCTAAGTACATGCAAGACATACATCAAGTGTTCTCAAATCATTAAAGACTCAATCCGATAAGATAACTTCAAAGGGAAAACTCAATCCATTACAAGATAACATCAAGATCATGCCACATCAAGAACATGAGAGAGACAAAGAGATCAAACACATAGTTACTGGTACATACCCTTAGGCCCGAGGGTGAATGTCGGTGTCAAAATCGGCGGATCTCGAGTAGGGGGTCCCGAACTATGTGTCTAGGCGGATGGTAACAGGAGATGAGGGACACGATGTTTTTACCCAGGTTCGGGCCCTCTAGGTGGAGGTAAAACCCTACTCCTGCTTGATTAATATTGATGATATGGGTAGTACAAGAGTAGATCTACCACGAGATCAGAGAGGCTAAACCCTAGAAGCTAGTCTATGGTATGATTGTTCTTCGTCCTACGGACTAAAACACTCTGGTTTATATAGACAACGGAGAGGGCTAGGGTTACACAGAGTCGGTTACAATGGTAGGAGATCTACATATCCGTATCGCCAAGCTTGCCTTCCACGCCAAGGAAAGTCCCATCCGGACACGGGAAGGAGTCTTCAATCTTGTATCTTCATAGTCTTGGAGTCCGGCCAAAGATGATAGTTCGGCTATCCAGACACCCCCTAGTCCAGGACTCCCTCAGTAGCCCCTGAACCAGGCTTCAATGACGACGAGTCCGGCGCGCATATTGTCTTCGGCATTGCAAGGCGGGTTCCTCCTCGGAATAATTCATAGAAGATTTTGAACACCAGGATAGTGTCCGGCTCTGCAAAATAAGTTCCACATACCACCGTAGAGAGAATAATATTTACACAAGTTCAATCTGCTGACGTATTTCGTGGCATGACGTCACACCACGGCCAAGCCTTTATTCGAATTGTTTTTATTGTTCCACCTCAGCGCGTTTAGCGAAGCGGTTTTCTTGGCACGTCTTATCAAAGGAGAGATCGTGTCCCCTTATTCCGGGATTCTCATCAATACGGGCGTGCGTAACCCAACCGCGCCCGTTGGCACGCCCCCTCTACCGAAGGCGAGTCCCAAACAGTCATGGGGAGGGCTCTTGGTATCCAACCTCTTTATAACGAGACCAAGGCCAGCTCCTTTCTTTCAATCTCAATCGAATCGGCCCCTCGCCTCGAGTTCCAACACCCAAGGCTCCAAATTCAGGCGCTTCAGACCTTCAACAATGTCCGGCTCCGACCTGCGAGGCCGGTGGATGCCTTCCTCCGTCACGGAAGAAGACGTGCTAGAGATGAGAGACGCCAGGTATCTAACCGGTGAAATTTCGCATAGGCTGCCTGCCCAAGGGCAAGTTATTCCTACTCCCGAGCCTGGTGAGAGCGTGGTGTTCGTGTCTCACTTCCGTCGGGGTTTAGGCTTCCCGACGGACCCCTTCGTGTGGGGGCTCATGTTTTATTATGGGCTGGAATTCCACGACTTGGATCCGGAGTCTATCCTCCACATCTCATCGTTCATTGTCGTATGTGAATCCTTCCTCCTCATTACCCCTCACTTCGGATTGTGGCTCAAGACTTTCAACGTGGAGCCGAAGATGATCGAGGGGCAGCAGGCAGAGTGCGGAGGGGCTTTTTTCAAGAGGAGCTTGGTTTGTGGCAGCAGGAGTGGTTCTATATCACCGCTCCCAGGGGCACCAGATGGGTGGCGCCACCTGCCTATCGCTCGGGTCCTCCACAACGGCTGGCGTCATGGGTGAACAAAGGGCTTGACTGGGGGCCGTCCAAGGATGTACCACTGTTGTAGGGCCATATTTGAGAACTCCAAGAGAGGGAGATCAATCTGGTTGTAGTGGCGCAGGTCATGCTGATTCGGCACCTTCTGCCCTACAAACGTCGGCCCCTCCGCGTGTGGGAATTCAATTCGGAGGGACCGCGAGCTCTCCAACACTTCATGGGTGCGAAGCCCATGGAGATATATAAACTGTTCTTCGGATCACAAGAGATGTGTCCGGACTTGACCGAGGACGCAGGTCTGAGCTGCAATCGCCCGGATACTCAAGTAAGTAGTCCTGTGCCTAGACACGCTGTCCGTACATTTATCATAAACTTGCCCTTTAAAGAGCTGTACCTTGAACAGGAGTGGATAGCAAAAGCAAGACTAATAAGGTGTCTGGCACCCCTCCCTAAGACCACGCCGGATCCTGTGTTAACCAAGATGCTGGAGGCCGCGCCTTTGGAAGAGGGCGAAGGGGGGAACAGCAAAGCTACTGCCTCCGCTATGGAGGCTCTCAAGAAAGGGGGGATCGAGAATCCCTCCCTCCAGGGGGGGAAGAGGACCGCTTCTGAAGATCCGAAGGCCAAGGCCTCAAAGCGGGGGAAGAAATCCTCACAAGAGGGTCCTGCGCCGGGAGAAGCCCTGGTCGCACTATTTCCCCAAGGAAATTAGCCCTCTAGCGAGCCGTAAGTAGAAAGGGGAGTTTTGTAATAAGGGACATCCCTGTTTTTATTTCTGAAGATAAACGAAGTTTTACCTTGTAGTTCGGATCTCAGCCCTTCTCAGCAGAGCTCATCTTCGGGGGATCTTCGTCCGGAGATGATGGAGAGCGAAACGCCTCCATCTATCGCACTCTCAGGCGGGGCGGACGACCCTGAGGTGTCGTCGCGGAGGGTTTACCCAAGTCCAGCGGGGCCACAAGGTTCGGCACCAATTGGTGTACGGTCGGCGAAGCTGAAGGATCTGCTCGGGCGAGCGTCTATCTCAGAAGATCATCGTGCGTTAATGGGTACGGTGATTGAAAAGATTTCATCCGCTGAGAGTGGATTGCATGAAGCCGTCAGAAGTTTACTGACGGGGTTTGAGGTACGCGAAAATGATATACCTTCTGACAGTTTTGCATATAGAATGCGCCCTGTATAGATAGTAGCCCCTGAGACTCGGTATGTTGTCAAAGGTGACAGCATGCCGAGGATCATAATCTCAGTTGTAAGATGTCGCCTTTCCTATATAGGTGGCGGAGCGTTCGGTGGCCAGCCAGACTGATGGATTTGCTGAACTGAAGCGGCAACTTGACGTTGCGGATGCGGACATCACGCTGGTCAGTATGCGACTTGACGAGTCACAAGGTATGCGGCTTCTCCGCAGACACCTGGTAAGGGAGCTTGACGCCCGTACCTTACAACATGTATGCTTAATGCAGATGGTGCCGCTGCTATGGAGGACCTTCGGGCGGAGCTCACCCGAGCCAAGGAGCAAGCCAGAAAAACTAATGCGGCTACCTTGAAGGCGGCCGAAGAGCTAAAGGCCGAACAGGCTGCTCACTGCCGAAGCAGGGAGGAAATGGCCGAGATGGCCGTGAAGCTGAGGAATGCTACCGACCGCTGCGAGTTTCTTGGAAAAGAATGCCGAGCGGAGCAAGAGGACCTAAAGAAGGCCACCGCCGAAGCCAAGGATGCCCGCTTCGCGATGAGAGCTATAAAGGAGGAGCTACGTCAAGCCGGGGATATCGCGGTTGGAAAGCCCTTTTTGCTGCGGAGGAAGTTCACGGATCTGAAGTATGCCCAGTTGGGCCAGCTGTGGGGTGCAGAGGATGCTTATCTGGATTTGGTGGCAAGTGCCGCAGACGCGGTCGCACACTTCCGAGGCCAAAAGGATCATGGAATGGAAGAGCTTTTTTGGTCGCAGTTCCATAGTCCAGAGCGTCCCCTTCCATTAACCGATCGGTTGGCCGAATGGGCTGAGCTGAATAGGTTGTCCGGACTTGCCATGAAGGATGTCGTGGCTCATTTGTGGCCGAAGAGGCCCGAGCTGAAGAGTTATTTTGGCTTGGTGCAGCAGTTCCTTGATGCGGTGCCGCATATTAATACAATGAAGCGGTCGGCATGCATAGAGGATGCACGGATGGCTCTTGCCCGTGTCAAAACATACTAGGCACAGATGAGGGCCACCGACGTTGCATCCCGGGATTCGGACCGAAGCCGAGTACCTGCCGAGCACTATTTTGAGGAAGTCCTACAGGGTGCTCGTTTAATAGAGACGCAGTGCTCGAAGAATATTATGTTCAAATGACATGTATGATTTGTGAAACCATGTTTCAAATATATAATATAAGGGCTTTTTATACTTGTGCGTTCAAGTATTGAGGTACCTCCTGTGCGGGCCGTTAATGTATATGTGTATATAACCTGAAAGATGGTAGTCTTCGGCTTCAGCCTCCATGCACATAGTGCGGGGGTGTTTGCAAAAAGGCGCATTTTCACAGTTAATCCAACGTCTTGGTCCTGTGAAGGAGGTGGTAGCATAGCAAACTAGGCAACCGGACTATAATGCTTTATCACTTTCACTTAGCCATAGGAGTTTGATGGTGGGGCTACTATATAGCCCCTAGGGGCACCACGCTCTCCGAATTCGGGGCGCGTATGTGCCTGACCGGGAAACAGTCCTTCATCAAAGTGGAGGAATTCTAAACATTCCGGTGGTCGATCGAGTGGTTGACCAGTCTCTCGCTATATCATGACAGTCAGTTTTTGGATTTCTCTACTGAGGTGCTCACCTGGATGAATCGGGGCACAATCGCAGTAGTTCTCCTGGTGCCGCGTTAGCCGATAAAGCGGAACGTAAGGCAGCAAAACACAGGAGCTGGGCAAACCCAACATTTGATCAAAGACATGATTTGGAGCTGATGCATATAAGGCCTAACTCGAGACGCCGAACACTCCTAAAGTATTCGGTCATTATGAAAACGGGCACAATGCCCTAAGCCCCTAGTGTCCAGGTACGCGCAAAAAATTCTGAGGCAGCCGATGCCAAAACTCCAGCCTCCTCCTCGGGCAAGAAACCAGGGGATGTGTGTCAACAAGAGACAGTAAAAAAGGTTTACGCAGGGTCTTAATCTGAAAAGAATCCTTGCAACGGGTCCCTAGTGCATGTCTGCGCCTGTGTCTCCATTGTGCCATATCCTGGAAGGGTGTAGCATGGTGTTCATCTGTAAAAGAGAAGAACTTAGTTTGAAAAAAGATTGTGCGAAAAATGTATTTTTAAAATAAACAGAGTATGATTCAAAAAATGAAAAAAATTGAGCTTTGTTGGCTCTTATTGTATATGCGTGAAGCCCCTTGTAAGGGGGTACGCGGCTATTAAGACCCTTGTTTATTTATGCCGGACTCGCCTAACCATGTTCGTGGTCTCAATGACCTATTTAGGTGCTTTGATCAGCAAGGCCGGATTAATTTGTGGCTGTCAAGGCAGTCTCACGTTCTTCCGTATTCGAGGAACACTCGAAGTTTCCTTTTAATGAGATGATGCCGCGTGGACCGGGCATTTTAAGTGTAAGAGATGCATAATGCGGTAGTGCGTTGAAGCGGGCGAAAGCTTCACGTCCCAAGAGTGCTTGATAGCTACTTTTAAACGGGGCGATGTGGAAGACTAACTTTTCGCGATGGAAGTTGTCGCATGAGCCGAACACAACTTCTAGTAGTAGAGAGCCCGTACAATGGGCATATGGGCCTGGCATCACTCCTTTAAAGTAAGTGTTGCTATGGCGAATTTTGGTTGGGTCTATCCCCATTCTACGGATTGTGTCCTGATATAACAGGTTTAGATCACTGCCGCCGTCCATTAGGACTAGTGTAAATTATAGTCCGTCGATTATAGGATCTAATATCAAAGCAGTCCATCCTGTGTTCTGGATACTTCCGGAGTAGTCCTGATGGTCGAAGGTGATTGGTTTTGACAACCAGTGTTGGGACTCCGCTGGGGTGGACCGTGCGACACGTACTTTAATGGGCGCCACTCTATTTTTTTCCTGTTGTCACTTGAAGTGAGTTTACTGTTTTGACCTCTTGTGGGAAATTCCTTTGTTTTCCAATGCTCTGCTTGTGGGGTTCGTCATCGTCCTCACTTGGTGTGTCGTGCCCCTTGTGTTCGGCATTAAGTCGGCCGGACTGTTTGAAGACCCAACAATCTCTGTGGGTGTGGTTTGCAGGCTGCCGGGGGTACTGTGGATTTGGCATATCTTGTCCAAGATTTTGTTTAGGTTGGATAGCTCGTCGCTATTGTCCTTGAGAGGCAGTTTTTTGTTGTTCTGCCGAGAGCTTTTGAATCCAGCGTTGACTGCCGTGCTCTTTGGACCATTTCCCTTAGTCCGGCGCTGGTCCTTGCTGCGCCGTGGTTTCCATTTCCATCCTTGACCTCGGATGTACTTGGGTCGCTGGTGCTGCATCTTGCCAGCCAGCTATCCTCTCCCGCGCAAAAGCGGGTCATGAGGCTTGTTAGTGCGGCCATTGTTCTTGGCTTTTCCTGGCCGAGGTGTCTGGCAAGCCATTCGTCTCGGACATTATGTTTGAAGGCTGCTAAGGTTTCGGCGTCCGGACAGTCGACTATTTGGTTTTTTTGGTGAGGAATCTGTTCCAGAATTTGCGGGCTGACTCTCCGGGCTGTTGAGTTATGTGACTTAAATCGTCTGCATCCGGGGGGCGGACATAAGTCCCCTGAAAATTTGCCCGAAACGCATCCTCGAGCTCTTCCCAACTTCCAATGTTATTTTCTGGGAGGCTTTTGAGCCAATGCTGGGCTGGCCCTTTGAGCTTGAGGGGTAAGTATTTTATGGCGTGGAGGTCATCTCCTCTAGCCATATGTATGTGCAGGATGTAATCCTCAATCTAGACTCCAGGGTCTGTTGTTCTGTCGTATGCCTCTATGTTTACGGGCTTGAATCCCGCTGGAAATTCATGATCCAGCACCTCATCGATGAAACATAGGGGGTGTGCGGCGCCCCTGTATTTGGGTGTGCCGTGATGTTCGAATACTCGACGTGTTGTATTGCCTTCTAGAGCTTTCTTTCTTGGCCCATAGATGGACCAGACCGGGCCATCCTTTTGGTGAGGATCCTTATGCGGATTGCATGTCGGCTTGTGTGCGGCGCCGCTTGCCGCTCTTTGCTTGTCATGTGGTCGCCTATCCGACCGGGCGGCCTCGTTGTTCTTTGATTGTGGGGGCTCTACGGCCTCTTCGTCAAATTCGGGCAATAGTTTGCGCTTCGGGTAGCTCTTTGTTTGGCGACTATCGCCGTATTTGTCTGCGGTCTTGTGTACTTTGCTCCATCTCATTCTGAGTATGTCTTCCGCTGTTTTGAGCTTCCGCTTCTACTTCTTCAGGCTTCGTGCAGTGGCAACGAGCCTTTTGTGGAGGTTCTTCTGCTCCAACGATGTGTCCGGCGTGAGATCGTCCGGACTGTTGTTTTCGCCGGGGACGGATTGTTTATCCAAGTTATCCTGTTTGGATGGTTGCTCGAGGGCATGTTCGTCGTCCACCGGTTCGCCCTGCTCTATGGCTGGGTCTGTATGGGTGCTGTCGTTGTCGAGGCGGGACTTTGAGCGGCGCTTACGTCGCCGTTTTGACTGTTTTTCGAGGGAATTATCCTTTGCAGCTTCCCGTTGCTCCTCGTTATCACTTCCTTTAGGTGTATCCACCATATATACATCGTGAGTTGAGGTGGACTTCCAGTGCCCTGTAGGCGCTGGTTCTTGGTCGTCTCCGGCAACGTCGTCCATACCGTCGATGTCTTCGGAGTCGAAGTCTAGCATATCGGTTAAGTCATCGACGGTGGCTACAAAGTGGGTGGTGGGTGGGCGTTGAATTTCTTCGTCGTCCGCATCCCAACCTACCTGACCTTAGTCCGGCCAGGGCTCTCCTGATAAAGAGAGACACTTTAGCGAATTCAGGATGTCGCCAAAAGGCGAGTGCTGAAAGATGTCCGCAGTGGTGAACTCCATGATCGGCGCCCAATCGGATTCGATTGGCAGGGGCGTGGAAGGTTCGGAGTCCGGAGAGGAGTCTGGCACCTTGGAGTCACGAGCTTCACAAGGGACAGGGTCAGTATTCGGCTCTATCGCCATAGAGGTAGCAGCCCCCGTGGCGGTGTCCAGCCACCAATCCTCGATCGGTGCAGTCGGCTCCAAGCTAAGGGTCGGAGCGGACTCTTGTGCGGCCTCCAGGGCACTGTCCGATAGCAGAGCTAAATCATGCCCATCGTGACAGTGCGACGCACTCGGCTGTGGCTCAAATCCGTCGAAGATCAAGTCTCCGCGGATGTCAGCCGTATTGTTCAAACCTTCCAAATCTGACCTGATGGCCAGGGGCATGGCTTTCGATCTGCTCCAGATGGCCGAGTGAATTGGCCCGCAGTGCAAAGCCGCCGAATACGAAGATCTGTCCGGGGAGAAAAGTCTCACCCTGGACCGTGTTGTTGTTCATGATCGAAGGAGCCATCGGGCCTATAGGTGACGACACAGAGGAACTCTCAATGAAAGCACCAATGTCGGTGTCAAAACCGGCAGATCTCGGGTAGGGGGTCCCGAACTATGCGTCTAGGCGGATGGTAACAGGAGAGGAGGGACACGATGTTTTTACCCAGGTTCGGGCCCTCTCGGTGGAGGTAAAACCCTACTACTGCTTGATTAATATTGATGATATGGGTAGTACAAGAGTAGATCTACCACGAGATCAGAGAGGCTAAACCCTAGAAGCTAGCCTATGGTATGATTGTTTTTCGTCCTACGGACTAAAACCCTCCGGTTTATATAGACACCGGAGAGGGCTAGGGTTACACGGAGTCGGTTACAATGGTAGGAGATCTACATATCCGTATCGCCAAGCTTGCCTTCCACGCCAAGGAAAGTCCCATCCGGACATAGGACGGAGTCTTCAATCTTGTATCTTCATAGTATTGGAGTCCGACCAAACATGATAGTTCGGCTATCCGGACACCCCCTAGTCCAGGACTCCCTCAGTGAACTACTCCCTCCTCGTAATGGAGAGTGCCGGGATGATGAAGATGGCCACCGGTGATGGATTCCCCCTCCGGCAGGGTGCCGGAATGGGCTCCCGAGAGGTTTTTGGTGGCTACAGCGGCTTGCGGCGGCGGAACTCCTGATCTAGGTTTCTTTCTGGAGATTTCGGTATTTATAGGAGGGTTTGGCATCGAGAACAAGTCAGGAGGACCCATGGGGTGTCCACGAGGCACAGAGGCGCGCCCTAGGGTGGGGGAGGTGCGCTCTCCACCCTCATGGGCCCCACGAGACTCCTCTCCAATAACTTTTTGTTCTAGTATATTTTATATTTTCCAGAAAAAATCTCTGTTGATTTTCAGCGCATTCTGAGAACTTTTATTTCTGCACAAAAAACAACACCATGGTAGTTCTGCTGAAAACAGTGTCAGTCCGGGTTAGTTCTAACCAAATCATACCAAAATCATGTAGAAATATTATAAACATGGCATGAATACATCAAAAATTGTAGATACGTTGGACACGTATCAAACATCCCCAAGCTTAATTCCTGCTCGTCCTCGAGTAGGTAAATGATAAAAACAGAATTTTTGATGTGGAATACTACCTAAAATATTTATCAATGTAATCTTCTTAATTGTGGCAAGAATATTGAGATCCATAAGATTCAAAACAAAAGTTTAATATTGACATAAAAGCAATAATACTTCAAGCATACTAACAAAGCAATCACGTCTTCTCAAAATAACATGGCCAAAAAAGCTATCCCTACAAAATCATATAGTCTGGTTATGCTCTATCTTCATCACAGAAAGTATTTAATCATGCACAACCCCGATGACAATCCAAGCAATTGTTTCATACTTTTGATGTTCTCAAACTTTTTCAATCTTCACGCAATACATGAGTGTGAGCCATGGACATAGCACTATAGGTGGAATAGAATGGTGGTTGTGGAGAAGACAAAGAGGAGAAGACAGTCTCACATCAACTAGGCATATCAACAGGCTATGGAGATGCCCATCAATAGATATCAATGTGAGTGAGTAGGGATTGCCATGGAACGGATGCACTAGAGGTATAAGTATATGAAAGATCAACAAAAGAAACTAAGTGGGTGTGCATCCAACTTGCTTGCTCACGAAGACCTAGGCCACTTTTGAGGAAGCCCATCATTGGAATGTACAAGCCAAGTTCTATAATGAAAATTCCCACTAGTATATGAAAGTGACAACATAGGAGACTCTCTATCATGAAGATCATGGTGCTACTTTGAAGCACAAGTGTGGTAAAAGGATAGTAGCATTGCCCCTTCTCTCTTTTTCTCTCATTTTTTGGGCCTTTTCTCTTTTTTTGGCCTCTTTTTTTCGTCCAGAGACTCATCCCAACTTGTGGAGGTATCATAGTCTCCATCATCCTTTCCTCACTGGGACAATGCTCTAATAATGATGATCATCACACTTTTATTTACTTACAACTCAAGAATTACAACTCAATACTTACAACAAAATATGACTCTATATGAATGCCTCCGGCGGTGTATCGGGATGTGCAATGAACCAAGAGTGACATGTATGAAAGAATTATGAACGACGGCTTTGCCACAAATACAATATCAACTACATGATCATGCAAAGCAATATGACAATAATGGAGCATGTCATAATAAATGGAACGGTGGAAAGTTTCATGGTTATATATATCAGAATGCCTATGGAAATGCCATAATAGGAAGCTATAGTGGCTCTTTCGAGGAAGGTATATGATGGGTGTATGGTATCAGAGAAAATTGCGCGACACGGGAGAGGCTAGCAATGGTGGAAGGGTGAGAGTGCGTATAATCCATGGACTCAACATTAGTCATAAAGAACTCACATACTTATTGCAAAAATCTATTAGTTATCGAAACGAAGTACTACGCGCATGCTCCTAGGGGGTAGATTGTTAGGAAAAGACCATCGCTCGTCCCTGACCGCCATTCATAAGGAAGACAATCAATAAATAAATCATGCGCCGACTTCATCACATAACGGTTCACCATATGTGCATGCTTCGGGAATCGCAAACTTCAACACAAGTATTTCTACAATCCACAATTACTCACTAGCATGACTCTAATATCACCATCCTCATATCTCAAAACAATCATAAGGAATCCAACTTCTCATAGTATTCAATGCACTTTATATGAAAGTTTTATTATACCCATCTTGGATGCCCATCATATTAAGACTAGTTTCATAACCAAAGCAAATTACCATGCTGTTCTAAAAGACTCTCAAAATAATATAAGTGAAGCATGAGAGTTCATCTATTTCTTCAAAATAAAACCACCAACGTGCTCTAAAAAGATATAAGTGAAGCACTAGAGCAAACAACAAACTACTCCAAAAGAAATAAGTGAAGATCAATGAGTAGTCGAATAATTATGTAACTATGTGAAGAATCTCTAACATTTAAGAATTTCAGATCTTGGTACTTTATTCAAACAGCAAGCAAAACAAAATAAAATAAAATGACGCTCCAAGAAAAACACATATCATGTGGTGAAATAAAAATATAGCTCCAAGTAAAGTTACCGATGAACAAAGACGAAAGAGGGGATGCTATCCGGGGCATCCCCAAGCTTAGGCTATTGGTTTTCCTTGAATATTACCTTGGTGTGCCTTGGGCATCCCCAAGCTTAGGCTCTTGCCACTCCTTATTCCATAGTCCATCGAATCTTTACCCAAAACTTGAAAACTTCACAACACAAAATTCAACAGAAAACTCGTAAGCTCCGTTAGTATAAGAAAATAAATCACCACTTTTTGTACTGTTGTGAACTCATTATAAATTCGTATTGGTGTAATATTGTAACACCCCAAAATTTTGACCTTGATTTATTAATTAAAATTTTGCCAGGAAATTAAATTTTATTTTCTAGTTTTATCTTTTAATTTTAGACCACCCTGTCCCTCTGAATTTTTGAGTTTTTCCTTCTAGGTGGAAACCCTTCAAAAATATTGATGGACTTGTATATCTTCCCAATACCATTTCTTTTTATCAGTGGAATTATTTCTACAATTATTTTTCCTGGGCATTATTTCTTCAAAAATAATTTTTCATAAGTTTTAGAGTTCCATTTGCACTACAAACCTTTTAAATACTTCTTTAAAATTTCCCACCAAATTTTGGGGATGTCATGTGATGTTCCCACATCACTTTTATGCAAAAATCTCTTTTAGTCATTTGGAGATTTTGAGCCCTACCTCAAGTTTTCAAATCTGGTCCAGTTTGTAATTTGTGAAGGAAATATGCCCTAGAGGCAATAATAAAGTTATTATTTATTTCCTCATATCAGGATAAATGTTTATTATTCATGCTAGAATTGTATTATCTAGAAACATGATACATGTGCGAATACATAGACAAACATAACGTCACTAGTATGCCTCTACTTGACTAGCTCATTAATCAAAGATGGTTATGTTTCCTAACCATAGACATGTGTTGTTATTTGATTAACGGGGTCACATCATTAGGAGAATGATGTGATTGACATGACCCATTCTGTTAGCCTAGCACTTGATCGTTTAGTATATTGCTATTGCTTTCTTCATGACTTATACATGTTCCTGTAACTATGAGATTATGCAACTCCCGTTTACCGGAGGAACACTTTGGGAGCTACCAAATGTCACAACGTAACTGGGTGATTATAAAGGAGTACTACAGGTGTCTCCAAAGGTACATGTTGGGTTGGCATATTTCGAGATTAGGTTTTGTCACTCCGATTGTCGGAGAGGTATCTCTGGGCCCTCTCGGTAATGCACATCACTATAAGTCTTGCAAGCAATGTAGCTAATGAGTAAGTTACGGAATGATGCATTACGTAACGAGTAAAGAGACTTGCCGGTAACGAGATTGAACTAGGTATTGGATACCGACGATCGAATCTCGGGCAAGTAACATACCGATGACAAAGGGAATAACGTATGTTGTTATGCTGTTTGACCGATAAAGATCTTCGTAGAATATGTAGGAGCCAATATGGGCATCCAGGTTCCGCTATTGGTTATTGATCGAGAATAGTTCTAGGTCATGTCTACATAGTTCTCGAACCCGTAGGGTCCGCACGCTTAACGTTACGATGACAGTTTTATTATGAGTTTATAAGTTTTGATGTACCAAAGTTTGTTCGGAGTCCCAGATGTGATCACGGACATGACGAGGAGTCTCAAAATGGTCGAGACATAAAGATTGATATATTGGACGACTGTATTCGGACACCGGAAGTGTTCCGGGTGTTTTTGGAGAAAACTAGAGTGCCGGAGGGTTACGGAACCCCCCGGGAGAAGTAATGGGCCTTATGGGCCTTATTGGAGAGAGAGAGAGGGGCAGCCAGCATGGGCCACGCGCCCCTCCCCCTCTGGTCCGTATTGGACTAGGAGAGGGGGGGCGGCGCCCCCCTCTTTCCCTCTCCCTCTCCCCCTTCCTTTCCCCTCCTAGTAGGAGTAGGAAAGAGGGAGTCCTACTCCTACTAGGAGGAGGACTCCTCCTTGGCGCGCCCACAAGGGCCAGACGGCCTCCCCCCTTGCTCCTTTATATACGGGGGCAGGGGGGAACCTTAGGACACACAAGTTGATCTACGTGATTGTTCCTTAGCCGTGTGCGGTGCCCCCTCCACCATATTCCACCTCGGTCATATCGTCGTGAAGTTTAGGCGTATCCTTGCACCGGTAGAACATCATCATCATCACCACGCTGTCGTGCTGACGGAACTCATCCCCGACACTTTGCTGGATCGGAGTTCGGGGATCGTCATCGAGCTGAACGTGTGCTGAACTCGGAGGTGCCGTACGTTCGGTACTTGGATCGGTCGGATCGTGAAGACGTACGACTACATCAACCGCGTTGTCATAATGCTTCCGCTTACGGTCTACGAGGGTACGTGGACAACACTCTCCCCTCTCGTTGCTATGCATCACCATGATCTTGCGTGTGCGTAGGATTTTTTTTGAAATTACTACGTTCCCCAACAGTGGTATCAGAGCCTGGTTTTATGCGTAGACGTAATATGCACGAGTAGAACACAAGTGAGTTGTGGGCGATACAAGTCATACTGCTTACCAGCATGTCATACTTTGGTTCGGCGGTATTGTCAGATGAAGTGGCCCGGACCGAGATTACGCGTACGCTTACACGAGACTGGTTTCACCATTACGAGCACTCATGCTTAAAGGTGGCAGGCGGGTGTATGTCTCTCTCACTTTAGCTGAATCGAGTGTGGCTATGCCGGTCCTTGCGAAGGTTAAACAGCACTAACTTGACAAACTATCGTTGTGGTTTTGATGCGTAGGTAAGAACGGTTCTTGCTCAGCCCGTAGCAGCCACGTAAAATTTGCAACAACAAAGTAGAGAACGTCTAACTTGTTTTTGCAGGGCATGTTGTGATGTGATATGGTCAAGACGTGATGCTATATTTTATTGTATGAGATGATCATGTTTTGTAACTGAAGTTATCGGCAACTGGCAGGAGCCATATGGTTATCGCTTTATTGTATGAAATGCAAACACCCTGTAATTGCTTTACTTTATCACTAAGCAGTAGCGATAGTCGTAGAAGCAATAGATGGCCTAACAAAACGAACTACGATGGAGATCAAGGTGTCGCGCCGGTGACGATGGTGATCACGATGGTGCTTCGAAGATGGAGATCACAAGCACAAGATGATGATGGCCATATCATATCACTTATATTGATTGCATGTGATGTTTATCCTTTATGCATCTTATCTTGCTTTGATTGACGGTAGCATTTTAAGATGATCTCTCACTAAATTATCAAGAAGTGTTCTCCCTGAGTATGCACCGTTGCGAAAGTTCTTCGTGCTGAGACACCACGTGATGATCGAGTGTTTATAGTATCTACGTTCAAATACAACGGGTGCAAAACAGTTGCACACGCGGAATACTCAGGTTAAACTTGACGAGCCTAGCATATAACAGATATGGCCTCGGAACACGGAGACCGAAAGGTCGAGCGTGAATCATATAGTAGATATGATCAACATATTGATGTTCACCGTTGAAACTAATCCATCTCACGTGACGATCGGACATGGTGTAGTTGATATGGATCACGCAATCACTTAGAAGATTGGAGGGATGTCTATCTAAGTGGGAGTTCTTAAGTAATATGATTAATTGAACTTAAAATTATCATGAACTTAGTACCTGATAGTATTTTTATTGTCTATGTTTGTTGTAGATAGATGGCTCGTGCTATTGTTCCATTGAATTTTAATGCGTTCCTTGAGAAAGCAAAGTTGAAAGATGATGGCAGCAATTACATGGACTGGGTCCGTGACCTGAGGATTATCCTCATTGCTGCACAGAAGAATTACGTCCTGGAAGCACCGCTGGGTGCCAGGCCAGCTGCTGATGCAACTGACGACATTAAGAACGTCTGGCAGAGCAAAGCTGATGACTACTCGATAGTTCAGTGTGCCATGCTTTACGGCTTAGAACCGGGTCTTCAACGACGTTTTAAACGTCATGGAGCATATGAGATGTTCCAGGAGTTCAAGTTAATATTTCAAGAAAATGCCCGGATTGAGAGATATGAAGTCTCCAATAAGTTTTATAGCTGCAAGATGGAGGAGAATAGTTCTGTCAGTGAACACATACTCAAAATGTCTGGGTATAATAATCACTTGATTCAACTGGGAGTTAATCTTCCTGATGATAGTGTCATTGACAGAATTCTTCAATCATTGCCACCAAGCTACAAGAGCTTTTTGATGAACTATAATATGCAAGGGATGGACAAGACTATTCCCGAGCTCTTCGCAATGCTAAAAGCCGCGGAGGTAGAAATCAAGAAGGAGCATCAAGTGTTGATGGTTAACAAGACCACCAGTTTCAAGAAAAAGGGCAAAGGGAAGAAGAAGGGGAACTTCAAGAAGAACAGCAAACAAGTTGCTGCTCAAGAGAAGAAACCCAAGTCTGGACCTAAGCCTGAGACTGAGTGCTTCTACTGCAAGCAGACTGGACACTGGAAGCGGAACTGCCCCAAGTATTTGGCGGATAAGAAGGATGGTAAAGTGAACAAAGGTATATGTGATATACATGTTATTGATGTGTACCTTACTAATGCTCGCAGTAGTACCTGGGTATTTGATACTGGTTCTGTTGCTATTATTTGCAACTCGAAACAGGGACTACGGATTAAGGGAAGATTGTCTAAGGACGAGGTGACGATGCGCGTGGGAAATGGTTCCAAAGTCGATGTGATCATGGTCGGCACGCTACCTCTACATCTACCATCGGGATTAGTTTTAGACCTAAATAATTATTATTTGGTGCCAGCGTTGAGCATGAACATTATATCTGGATCTTGTTTGATGCGAGACGGTTATTCATTTAAGTCAGAGAATAATGGTTGTTCTATTTATATGAGTAATATCTTTTATGGTCATGCACCCTTGAAGAGTGGTTTATTTTTATTGAATCTCGATAGTAGTGATACACATATTCATAGTGTTGAAACCAAAAGATGCAGAATTGATAATGATAGTGCAACTTATTTGTGGCACTGCCGTTTAGGTCATATCGGTGTAAAGTGCATGAAGAAACTCCATACTGATGGGCTTTTGGATTCACTTGATTATGAATCACTTGGTACTTGCGAACCGTGCCTCATCGACAAGATGACTAAAACGCCGTTCTCTGGAACTATGGAGCGAGCAACTGATTAGTTGGAAATCATACATACTGATGTTTGTGGTCCAATGAATGTTGAGGCTCGCGGCGGGTATCGTTATTTTCTCACCTTCACAGATGATTTGAGCAGATATGGGTATATCTACTTAATGAAACACAAGTCTGAAACATTTGAAAAGTTCAAATAATTTCAGAGTGAAGTGGAAAATCATCGTAACAAGAAAACTAAATTTCTATGATCTGATCGTGGAGGAGAATATTTGAGTTACGAGTTTGGTTTACATTTGAAACAATGCGGAATAGTTTCGCAACTCACGCCACCCGGAACACCACAACGAAATGGTGTGTCCGAACGTCTTAATCGTACTTTACTAGATATGGTGCGATCTATGATGTCTCTTACTGATTTACCGCTATCATTTTGGGGTTATGCTTTAGAGACGGCCACATTCTCGTTAAATAGGGCACCATCAAAATCCGTTGAGACGACGCCTCATGAACTGCGGTTTGGCAAGAAACCAAAGTTGTCGTTTCTTAAAGTTTGGGGCTGCGATGCTTATGTGAAGAAACTTCAACCAGATAAGCTCGAACCTAAATCGGAGAAATGTGTCTTCATAGGATACCCAAAAGAGACTGTTGGGTACACCTTCTATCACAGATCTGAAGGCAAGATTTTCGTTGCAAAATCAGGATCCTTTCTAGAGAAGGAGTTTCTCTCGAAAGAAGTGAGTGGGAGGAAAGTAGAACTTGATGAGGTAACTGTACCTGCTCCCTTATTGGAAAGTAGTTCATCACAAGAACCGGTTCCTGTGACGACTACACCAATTAGTGAGGAAGCTAATGATATTGATCATGAAACTTCAGATCAAGTTTCTACTAAACCTCGTAGGTCTACCAAAGTAAGATCCGCACCAGAGTGGTACGGTAATCCTATTCTGGAAGTCATGTTACTTGACCATGATGAACCTACGAACTATGAGGAAGCGATCATGAGCCCAGATTCCGGAAAATGGCTAGAGGCCATGAAATCTGAGATGGGATCCATGTATGAGAACAAAGTATGGACTTTGGTTGACTTGCCCGTTGATCGGCAAGCCATTGAGAATAAATGGATCTTTAAGAAGAAGACTGACGCTGATGGTAATGTAACTGTCTATAAAGCTCGACTTGTTGCAAAAGGTTTTCGACAAGTTCAAGGGGTTGACTACGATGAGACTTTCTCACCCGTAGCGATGCTTAAGTTTGTCCGAATCATGTTAGCAATTGCTGCATTTTATGATTATGAAATTTGGCAAATGGATGTCAAAACTGCATTCTTGAATGGATTTCTGGAAGAAGAGTTGTATATGATGCAGCCAGAAGGTATTGTTGATCCAAAAGGTGCTAACAAAGTGTGCAAGCTCCAGCGATCCATTTATGGGCTGGTGCAAGCATCTCGGAGTTGGAATAAACGCTTTGATAGTGTGATCAAAGCATATGGTTTTATACAGACTTTTGGAGAAGCCTGTATTTACAAGAAAGTGAGTGGGAGCTCTGTAGCATTTCTGATATTATATGTACATGACATATTATTAATTGGAAATGATATAGAATTTCTGGATAGCATAAAGGGATACTTGAATAAAAGTTTTTCTATGAAAGACCTCGATGAAGCTGCTTATATATTGCGCATCAAGATTTATAGAGATAGATCAAGACGCTTAATTGGACTTTCACAAAGCACATACCTTGATAAAATTTTCAAAAAGTTCAAAATGGATCAGGCAAAGAAAGGGTTCTTGCTCGTACTACAAGGTGTGAAGTTCAGTCAAACTCAATGCCCGACCACAGCAGAAGATAGAGAGAAAATGAAAGATGTTCCCTATGCTTCAGCCATAGGCTCTATCATGTATGCAATGCTGTCTACCAGACCTAACATGTGCTTAGCAATAAGCTTGGCTAGAAGGTACCAAAGTAATCCAGGAGTGGATCACTGGACAGCGGTCAAGAACATCCTGAAATACTTGAAAAGGACTAAGGATATGTTTCTCGTATATGGAGGTGACAAAGAGCTAGTCGTAAATGGTTACGTCGATGCAAGCTTTGACACTGATCCGAACGATTCTAAATCGCAAACCGGATAAGTGTTTTTATTAAACGGTGGAGCTGTAAGTTGGTGCAGTTCTAAACAAAGCGTCGTGGCGGGATCTACATGTGAAGCGGAGTACATAGCTGCTTCGGAAGCAGAAAATGAAGGAGTCTGGATGAAGGAGTTCATTTCCGATCTAGGTGTCATACCTAGTGCATCGGGACCAATGAAGATCTTCTGTGACAATACTGGTGCAATTGCCTTGGCAAAGGAGTCCAGATTTCACAAGAGGACCAAGCACATCAAGAGATGCTTCAATTCCATCCAGGACCAAGTCCAGGTGGGAGACATAGAGATTTGCAAGATACATACAAATCTGAATGTTGCAGACCCATTGACTAAGCCTCTTCCACGAGCAAAACATGATCAGCACTAAGACTCCATGGGTGTTAGAATCATTACTGAGTAATCTAGATTATTGACTCTAGTGCAAGTGGGAGACTGAAGGAAATATGCCCTAGAGGCAATAATAAAGTTATTATTTATTTCCTCATATCATGATAAATGTTTATTATTCATGCTAGAATTGTATTAACCGGAAACATGATACATGTGTGAATACATAGACAAACATAACGTCACTAGTATGCCTCTACTTGACTAGCTCATTAATCAAAGATGGTTATGTTTCCTAACCATAGACATGTGTTGTCATTTGATTAACGGGGTCACATCATTAGGAGAATGATGTGATTGACATGACCCATTCTATTAGCCTAGCACTTGATCGTTTAGTATATTGCTATTGCTTTCTTCATGACTTATACATGTTCCTGTAACTATGAGATTATGCAACTCCCGTTTACCGGAGGAACACTTTGGGTGCTACCAAACGTCACAACGTAACTGGGTGATTATAAAGGAGTACTACAGGTGTCTCCAAAGGTACATGTTGGGTTGGCGTATTTCGAGATTAGGTTTTGTCACTCCGATTGTCGGAGAGGTATCTCTGGGCCCTCTCGGTAATGCACATCACTATAAGCCTTGCAAGCAATGTAGCTAATGAGTTAGTTACGGAAAGATGCATTATGTAACGAGTAAAGACACTTGCCGGTAACGAGATTGAGCTAGGTATTGGATACCGACGATCGAATCTCAGGCAAGTAACATACCGATGACAAAGGGAATAACGTATGTTATTATGCGGTTTGATCGATAAAGATCTTCGTAGAATATGTAGGAGACAATATGGGCATCCAGGTTCCGCTATTGGTTATTGACCAAGAATAGTTCTAGGTCATGTCTACATAGTTCTCGAACCCGTAGGGTCCGCACGCTTAACGTTACGATGATAGTTTTATTATGATTTTATAAGTTTTTATGTACCAAAGTTTGTTCGGAATGTGATCACGGACATGACGAGGAGTCTCGAAATGGTAGAGACATAAAGATTGATATATTGGACGACTATACTCGGACACCGGAAGTGTTCCGGGTGTTTTCGAAGAAAACCGGAGTGCCGGAGGGTTACCGGAACCCCCCGGGAGAAGTAATGGGCCTTATTGGAGAGAGAGAGGGGCATCCAGCATGGGCCACGCTCCCCCTCCCCCTCTGGTCCGTATTGGACTAGGAGAGGGGGGGCGCCCCCCCCCCCCTCTTTCCCTCTCCCTCTCCCCGTTCCTTTCCCCTCCGAGTAGGAGTAGGAAAGAGGGAGTCCTACTCCTACTAGGAGGAGGACTCCTCCTCCTTGGCGCACCCACAAGGGCCGGCCGGCCTCCTCGGTGCTCCTTTATATACGGGGGCAGGGGGGCACCCTAGGACACACAAGTTGATCTACGTGATCGTTCCTTAGCCGTGTGCGGTGCCCCCCTCCACCATATTCCACCGCGGTCATATCGTCGTGGAGTTTAGGCGAAGCCCTGCGCCGGTAGAACATCATCATCGCCACCACACCGTCGTGCTGACGGAACTCATCCCCGACACTTTGCTGGATCGGAGTCCGGGGATCGTCATCGAGCTGAACGTGTGCTGAACTCAGAGGTGTCGTACGTTCGGTACTTGGATCGGTCGGATCGTGAAGACGTACGACTACATCAACTGCGTTGTCATAACGCTTGCGCTTATGGTCTACGAGGGTACGTGGACAACACTCTCCCCTCTCGTTGCTATGCATCACCATGATCTTGCGTGTGCGTAGGAAATTTTTTGAAATTACTACGTTCCCCAACAATTTGCACTACAATCTATTTAAATATTTCTTTAAAAATCCCACCAAAATTGGGGGATGTTAGTAGTAGTGTATAATTCAACTTTATGCAAAAACCCATTGTTGTTCTTTGAAAAATTTGAGCAAAACATCCTCATCTTCATTCTAGTCCAGTTTAGTGTTTTGCACTGCAACCATATTTTATCTTCCTCTTGTTGCCTTGGGATTTGTCCTGCTTATTGACCACTCTACCAAACCCTTAAGTCCAGGAGATTGGACCCATTGGAGTATTTTTGGTCCATGCAATAATACCCTTCACTTTCTGTCCAGAACTGAAGATTTGCAAAACTTGCACTAACAAGTTTTTGGTTTTGGCCAAATAGCCTTGCCATCATCAATTGCACCTAAAGAGACCCCAACCTGGAGATTTGGGCCACCAGAAGAGATGCATAGATGCCCATGGCATTCTGTCGAGCACCTTGTGTTCATGGACAGCTTTGGCATTGTTTTATGTTTGCACTATGATCTTGCCCCTCTAGACAAACCAACATGTCCACTAATCTCCTAGCCACCTCTAACCTAGACCTGTTAATTTCCAGCCTCACCCAAGACCTCTAGGCCACCCTGGCTTTCTGTCGAGCATGTAGCGTGCGTGCTCTAGGCGCGCCCAGAGTGCACGTTTTGCACGTGCGCGCAACCGAGCCACCGCGTCTTCCCCCTGGCCTTTGCTCACCCCCAGGGTAACACCCTGTTCTCACCCGCTCGCCCGAACCCTCCAAGCCACCCCTGGCGCCCTGCAGCGCTGCCGTCAGAGATCCCTTGGCGGCACGCCGGCGTCCGCAGCAGGCTCCTGCCATGGACGGTGCTGCCCGAGCAACTCCAGCGCGCCAGCTTGCCTCTGAACAGCCCGAGCTTATCCGCGAGCCCGTCCGCTAGCGCCCGTCGCCGCCACGTCGTCCTGCTAGCAACAGAACGGCGGTTCGCTAGCGTTCTTATCCGCAGCCTCGGGAACCGACCTTGATCGCCTACAAAAGGAGTCCCCGAGCTCGTCCAGACCTTCAGGCGACCTCAGGCCATCTCCCTGTGCTCCCATAGCCAGCAATAGACGGAGGGAGGCCGTCTGCCTCGTCTCCGGCCAGTTCGGCCGCCGCCACGCTCCGGTACCGAACATCGCGAGCAGGGCCTCCCCAACTCATCCAGCGCCACCATTCGACTCCCCTCAACCGTGCGGAGCCGCCCCACCTCTCTAGCCCAATTGGGAGCCGCCATAGCTCGAGACCACGATCCTCCCGAAACCACCGTCCGCTGTGGAACTCGCCGCCGGTGACCCCCTCCACCCTCGCCAGTCTATCGACCACTGGGAGGACCGCCCTGGACCAGCGGATCCATCCCACCCTCAGAATCCCGCGGGGAGCCGCCATTCATCGGCGGCAATTGTCGGAGCCCCGCCACCGCTCGGCCAGAGAAGGAAGGAGGACGCGGGCGACTGGTCAAACCTGACCAGTGGACCCGACGGCCACACCTGCCAGTGACCCCAGCTCTATCGACGTGTCTTAAGTGGAAACTTATTCCACCGAATACGCCTTCGCTAGGGGAAAGCGTAAGCCCCCGAACCGTTTTTCTCTGATTTTTATTAAAAACATAATTTTGACTAAACCTTGACTGGCTATAACTTTTAAAATATAAGACCAATTGATTTGATTCTTTTTCTGTTGTTTCTAGAATTTTGTCTAGTTTATTTTCATATTTATTTGAAAATTTTACAAACAACTTTTTGTACTGTTTTGAAACTATGTGTTAATTTAATTTTTCTTAAAATAGGACTTTTGAAGAGGGAAGCAATTTTGAAAAGTGCACCCCACTTGCATACTCTTGAAGGCAAGCATTCTGAACCCCGGGATAATATTTGTTGTGCGTCATTTGAAGCAAATAAGACACCACCTTGACGCGAAGTATTCGATATTTTATGTGGTGTTACGATCATATTCATGAGTGCATAATATTTGTTGTGCGTCATTTGAAGCAAATACGACACCACCTTGACGCGAAGTATTCGATATTTTATGTGGTGTTACGATCATATTCATGAGTGCATAAGGAAGGGTGTCGCTCAGACGCCCGACTGAGGCATGCTTTATATTTTTATCCTTTCGAGGCATCGCTTCAGACACCCGATTGGTACATTCTATTTCTACTCCCTTATGCATATTCATGTTGTATATGAATAACCTGCTTGCGTGCATCATCGATTTTTATTTTGTGACTGACGTGGTGATCATAGAATATTTTTGAGCATGATTATCATTTGTTATATTATACCTGTGTTCATAATGTTTGCAAGTACATTCAAAGTACTCACTGGCTTGTCCTTGGCTATTGTCTCGGCCAAATTTCTTGCATGGAGAGGAGCATTGCGATGACAGCCCTGGAACCTACGCAATGGTTTTAGCAGCCTCACGAAGATAGGAGTTATCCAGGTCAACTGTTCTTGTGGGAAATCGAGTCCCATAGACGCTGATGAACCACAAACTGCTTACGCCCTCAGCCACTAAAAACCTTGTGTTGTACTCATAGGCCAGAATGGTCTTGTACTACATATTATGTATTTTGCTTGGAATTTCTGTATCAAGTTGGTGCCTCATCAGCTAACAGTAATCCTGGGGCTGGTGAGCATAAGGACCATTTTCTAGGAAATATATCTTGGAAATCCGGTCCTGACAACCTTGGTATCAGAGCCAGGCTAACCATTGGCTAACCCTATCTTAGCCAGGTCAATAAACCTAGGTTAACCAATCCACCAGACCTTAACCTAACCCCGGCCAAGCTTCTCGTGTAAGATAGCCACACAGTGACCCCGACACCTTTTGGCAGTCAGTTCCCAACCTATCAGCCTATCCTGTCGATCACGCGCCAGTGACCGACACCTAAATAGTCTCTTTCACAAGTGTGCGAAGGAAGACTTCGTCCCCTTCTTCTATCAAAAGGGCACGCTAGCCTCAACCCAGCACAACACAACCTCTTCCCCAAACCAAGCTATAATGCCTGGCCCCATTATGCACAATGAGACCACGGCAACCAATCTTAGTGCTTTTGTGACCGTGCCAGCAAACCTCACCCACCGTGCCTTTGCATTAGAAGAGCCCCTAGAATATGTTGTGTACCAAGGGCCCATGAGCAGTGAGAGCCGTCAATTTTGGGCCACTGTGCACGTCTATGGTAGGGGTCTATTGCCAGAACGCCCCTACAGGTTCAGCGGAAGGACAACTTCCTTTGAGCCACAAGCCATCCAACTAGCTGCTCGAGAGGCTATAGTTCAACTCTGGCACTTTTCGCCCAGAGTTAACTATCGCTCGTTCTACTACAACCCCAGTTGTGACAGGTATGGTAGGCCACCCCAGGTTGCCAACGGAGATCATGAGACGGATCCTGCATTGTTACATCTGGTGCACTATGTAAGTGCACTAGAGGGACTGTTTGATCAAATCACCCTTGATCTGATCGCAGCCCGTGGAGAACTGGTTCGCCGAACCCCGGCAAGAGGAGAAGATGAGCCCGATGCCGACGACCCAGTCATGCTGTTCGGACAACCGATCGAGTCCTTGAGGTCTGCCCCAGCCATCGACCAAAATACTTTGGTGTCCCCAGAAGTGCTTCGTCGCCTTTTGGGAACACGCTCCAACAGGATTGTGGCCAACAACCCCTGCGATGGTCATCATCGCTACCCCGACCCTGCAGCCCCTCAACTCCATCTACCTAACCCCGATGGTGAAACCCGTGGAGAAGCCTCGATGTCCACAAGGCACGCCCGCTTAGATATTAACGAGGTAGACTAAGTCACTCGAGTAGTACCGAGTCTTAGTATGTCCACGCCCTATAATCGTGTGATCTTGTATCACCATAATTAAATGTTGTTTGGTTGTGCGCTCCTATTTTTAAATAATAACCATGCATAAGTATGTTGGCGTACGGTTGCATTTTTTTTATTCCAGGCATAACTACCAAAAACCACCCCGACGACACCCACAGTAATACATCACTTTTGTGAGGTATGTGTATATGTGGCATTGACCCCGACCCCATAGAGCAGAACTGACAAACTAGTTGCCCCTCACCGCGATAAAATGACCCAGCCCAGATGCTATATAAAAGGCCACCCCGTGACCTTGCCAAGTACCACTCGCCTTGTGCACAACTCTCACAGCCATTCCTTGCCATGCCGAGCCCTAGTATTTATCTGAGAACTCCAGATGCAACCACAGGTAGTTTTGTTAAAATATTGTGGGACTTTACCTGCGGAACCATGAGTTCTACCCATCCACCCCAGTACGAGTTAAATCAAGGATCACCCCATCCACCTCGAAATATTGGCCAGTGGTGCACATCCCTCCCGCAAACCCAAACCAAGACCCAACGGAAGCCTCCTTCATGGGAAAATATATGTCGACTCCGCAAATGGCCATAGAAGCTGCTGCGTACGAAGCGCTTGCTCGCCTTCGATTCGCGGTACCCTATGCCAGCGAACAAGGGTATTATTACTTCCCGAGTGGTGCAGCACCCAGAAAAGTAGCATCTTTTTCCGGTGGACGAATCGAGAGAGACCCAGTACTGGCCAACCTTGCCCAGTATGTCATCGCTCAAGAGCATTTGACCCAACGAGTAATGGGTTATCCTTAGAGCCTCGCTGATTTAAATCCTCGGATCGCCATCGGCAGGCCACTGAGGCCAGACCAAGAGAGACGCGTTCTTCGACTAGTCAACCCGCTTTCCATGATAGAAGAGGAGTGTGCTCCAGTACCAGGGACGTTTCCTCAGGACCCTGTCTATTTACCGTTTTCGTTGTAGACGTCACTTCTATGTTTATTGGCCCAGCATTTATTTATGTGTTGCAACTTATGTGTGGTATTCTGAATTTGCGTGATAAATTAAATATTTGGTTTCAATTAATGTGAGTAGTTTTACTGTTGTTAATTTTGATTAACTGTTTTCACTCTCGGTAAATTCTGAAGTGAGATTTTACCCTGAGTTGTTGCAGCGTATATCTCTTCACGACATATATTTTATTCATGCAGCACCACGACAGCAGACTTGCAAACCCAACCACTCAACGACGTGCACTAATTGCAAATCCACGTGCACATGTTGCACCTAACTGATCACCCCCCTAGCACACCACGGTCTTTGAAGGAGAGATTTGTGGGTAATCATTCGAGTGCAAGTTGCCTCCAGCACACTGACAACAGTTAGCACCTGACACTGCACTTAATCCTCATGATCACCGCCACCGCGGAGACCTAACACTCAAGCGGCAGCATCACGACAATCATCGAGGATCATCATGCACAAGAGCACGGAGAACCCCAGCAATGCCGCCAACCCTCCGCACATCAGGATCATGTACCAGTCTGGCATCACCTCCGCCATTAGAGCTTCGTTTCGAGCTCCTGCCAACAGAAATGGAGGAGAAGGAAGGAGAAGGAGAAGCGAGGCCAGATGTGGGGAAGAAGAAAGGAACATCTCAGACATTTTATAGCTCGATATCGGTGTACGGTGGGCGAAGTCCACCAGCGCCGCTCGTCGTTCGATCACCGGTGTTCGGAGGCGAATCCACGAGTAGTGCCAACAGCGCACTGGCCCGCGAGGTGAGTGCATGCTGCACCGGCAGCTAGCGCGCCGCGCACAACCGCAGTATGACCTAGATGCTCTATGCGCTAGATGTCACCGGTGGAGAAAGCGCAGGAAAGCGCGCGGGAGAGAGGAAGAAGAGAGAGCCAGAGGTAGAAGAAGAGACTGATAGTGATCCCCGGGTCCATCTATCAGCCAGAGAGAGCACTGTGCTCTCGGGTGCGACTAGTGTATTTTAGAAATTTAGAAATTTATTCTAAATTTACTGTAACCAAGAGTAGAGATTTCTTGTTTTCCCCCAACCATAGATTTTTCCACGCAGTGCCAGTTTTCCACACTGTAGTTTTACACCACAAAAATTGCCCACCAACTGTAGCCACATTTTATTGCATGAGTAGGATGGTTATTTTTGTGATATTACTTTGAGATAGTAGGATAATTCTTTTCAAAGCAGCCCTCAGCAAATCTAAAGGGGGGTAGTGTTATAACACCCCAAAATTTTGACCTTGATTTATTAATTAAAGTTTTCCCAGGAAATTAAAATTTTATTTTTCTAGTTTTATCTTTTAATTGCAGATCACCCTATCCCTTTGAATTTTTGAGTTTTTCCTTCTAGGTGGAAACCCTTCAAAAATATTGATGGACTTGTATATCTTCCCAAGACCATTTCTTTTTATGAGTGGAATTATTTCTACAATTATTTTTCCTGAGCTTTATTTCTTTAAAAATGATTTTTCATAAGTTTTAGAGTTCCATTTGCACTACAACCCTTTTAAATACTTCTTTAAAATTTCCCACCAAAATTTGGGGATGTCATGTGATGTTCCCACATCACTTTTATGCAAAAATCTCTTTTAGTCATTTGGAGATTTTGAGCCCTACCTCAAGTTTTCAAATCTGGTCCAGTTTGTAATTTGGACTACAATCTATTTAAATATTTCTTAAAAAATCCCACCAAAATTGGGGGATGTTAGTAGTAGTGTATAATTCAACTTTATGCAAAACCCCATTGGTTTTCTTTGGAAAATTTGAGCAAAACATCCTCATCTTCATTCTGGTCCAGTTTACTGTTTTGCACTGCAACCATATTTTATCTTACTCTTGTTGCCTTGGGATTTGTCCTGCTTATCGACCACTCTACCAAACCCTTAAGTCCAGGAGATTGGACCCATTGGAGTATTTTTGGTCCATGCAATAATACCCTTCACTTTCTGTACAGAACTAAAGATTTGCAAAACTTGCACTAACAAGTTTCTGGTTTTGCCCAAATAGTCTTGCCATCATCACTTGCACCTAAAGAGACGCCAACCTAGAGATTTGGGCCACCAGAAGAGATGCATAGATGCCCATGGCATTCTCTCGAGCACCTTGTGTTCATGCACAGCTTTGGCATAGTTTTATGTTTGCACTATGATCTTGACCCTCTGGACAAACCAGCATGTCCACTAATCTCCTAGCCATCTCTAACCTAGACGTGTTAATTTCTAGCCTCACCCAAGACCTCTAGACCACCCTGGCTTTCTGTTGAGCATGTAGCGTGTGTGCTCTGGGCTCGCCCAGAGCGCACGTTTTGCACGCGCGCACAACCGAGCCGCCGTGTCTTGCCCCTAGCCTTTGCTCACCACCAGGGCCACACCCTGTTCTCACCCGCTCGCTAGAACCCTCCAAGCAACCCCTGGTTCCCTGCAGCCCCACCGTCAGAGCTCCCTTGGCGGCACGCCGGCGTCCGCAGCAGGCTCCTGCCATGGACAGTAGCGCCCGAGCCACTCCAGCGCGCCAGCTCGCCCCTGAACAGCCCGAGCTTATCCGCGAGCTCGTCCGCTAGCGCCCGTCGGTGCCACGTCGCCGTGCTAGCAACAGAATGGCGGTTCGCCGGCGTTCTTATCCGCAGCCGCAGGAACCGACCTCGACCGCCTATAAAAGGAGCCCCCGAGCTCGTCCACACCCTCGAGCGACCTCAGGCCATCTCCCTAGTCCTCCCATAGCCAGCAATCGACGGAGGGAGGCGGTCGGCCTCGTCTCCGGCCAGTTCGGCCGCCGCCACTCTTTGGTGCTGAACGTCACGAGCAGGGCCTCCCCAACTCATCCAGTGACACCATCCGACTCCCCTAAACCGTGCGGAGCCGCCCCACCTCTCTAACCCGATCGGGAGCCGCCATAGCTCGAGACCCCGATCCACCCGAAACCACCGTCCGCCATGGAACTCGCCGCCGGCGACCCCCTCCACCCCCGCCAGCCTATCGACCACTGGGAGGACTGTCCTAGACCAGCGGATCCATCCCCACCCTCAGAATCCCGCGGGGAGCTGCCGTTCGTCGGTGGCAATCGCCGGAGACCCGCCACTGCTCGGCTAGAGAAGGAAGGAGGGCGCGGGCGACTGGTCAAACCTGACCAGTGGACCCGACGGCCCCACCTGCCAGTGACCCCAGCTCTGCCGACGTGTCTTAAGTGGAAACATATTCCACCAAATACGCCTTCGCTAGGGGAAAGCGTAAGCCCCCGAACCGTTTTCTTTTTCTGTTTCTAGTTAAAAATAGAATTTTGACTAAACCTTGACTGGCTATAACTTTTTAAATATAAGTCCAATTGCTTTGATTCTTTTTCTGTTGTTTCTAAAATTTTGTCTAGTTTATTTTCATATTTATTTGAAAATTTTACAAAAAACTTTTTGTACTGTTTTGAAACTATGTGTTAATTTAATTTTTCTTAAAATAGGACTTTTGAAGAGGGAAGAAATTTTCAAAAAGTGCACCCCACTTGCAAACTCTTGAAGGCAAGCATTCTGAACCCCGGCATAATATTTGTTGTGCGTCATTTGAAGCAAATACGACACCACCTTGATGCGAAGTATTCGATATTTTATGTGGTGTTACGTTCATATTCATGAGTGCATAATGATGATTCCTTGCTGTTGGAATTTGATATGCTTCTGATAGTAATCACCCTCGTATGCCTTTCATGCCTATCGGGAGGAATCCAAGAAAGTCTCTGTCTTGGGTAGACACGAACTTGTCTCTAATAATTCGCTGAGACGATTATGTCCGGTAAGGCATTGTGAGTTATGATGAGTGGTGATTCTGTTTGTTGGTGTGAAATTTATTTGTTATACTAATCCTGCAGGGAATGCCTTTACCTCCTGAGTTGACCGTAGATCGAGTCTTGTTATAGTAACCCCCATTCTTGTTTCGTACTACCACTTGTCCCTGCCATAGGTAGGGTATGGTTCAGTAAGTTGTCAACCCCTTCCTAGCACACACCGTACAGAGAGGCCATGGTGGAAGATAACGGCTGCATCCGGTAGACATGCCACCTGGTCCGGGGGCATGGGTGTTTCCGGTTGGAGCCGAGGGGGTAGCTCCCCTAGTTTGCGCGTGTTATAAATTTTGTGATCCCATGCTAGTCGAGGTTGTAGCCTCCCCACTTAGAGTTTTGCTTAACGGGTGTCGTGGGTGATTCTAGATACCGGTAAGTTAGGCTGGTGTGTGCGGTCAGGTGTGTTTTCAATTGAAAGACCATTGACGGAATTAGTTCCGATGGACTAAAGGAATCTGTTACTCGTGGGTAAAGAGTACACCCTCTGCAGAGATTATATCTATTCGAATAGCCGTGTCCATGGTTAAGGACTACAGTTTGGGATGGGTCAAGTGTCGGTCTTAGTGTCGGTCTTCGGAGGAAAATTCGCTAAACCAGAACATGGATCATGACCTGTGATTCATGATGATTATGATTACTATTATTATGGACTAACCATTTACATTATTTGAATTATTGAGTATCCCTGGGACGGTTCTACCTCCTGGATATTCACTGTGATTATTCTCTTATAAGCCCTTTATGTGTTGTCGCTCAGACGCCCGACTGTGTCATGCTTGTTATTTAAATTACTTATAAGCCCTTTATGTGGTGTCGCTCAGACGCCCGACTGTGGCATGCTTGTTATTTAAATTATTTATAAGCCCTTTATGAGGTGTCGCACAGACGCCCGACTGTGGCATGCTTGTTATTTAAATTATTTATAAGCCCTTTATGTGGTGTCGCACAGACGCCCGACTGTGGCATGCTTGTTATTTCTTTTATTTATAAGCCCTTTATGTGGTGTCGCTCAGACGCCCGACTGAGGCATGCTTTATATTATTATCCTTTCGAGGCGTCGCTTCAGACACCCGATCGGTGCATTCTATTTCTACTCCCTTATTGCATATTCATGTTGTATATGAATAACCTGCTTGCGTGCATCATGGATTTTTATTTTGTGACTGGCGTGGTGCTCATAGAATATTTCAGAGCATGATTATCATTTGTTATATTATACATGTGTTCATAATGTTTGTGAGTACATTCAAACTACTCACTGGCTTGTCCCTGGCTATTGTCTTGGCCAAATTTCTTGCATGGAGAGGAGCATTGCGATGACAGCCCCAGAACCTACGCAATGGTAATAGCAGCCTCATGAAGATAGGAGTTATCCAGGTCAGTTGTTCCTGTGGGAAATAGTGTCCCATAGACGCTGATGAACCACAAACCGCTTCCGCTATCAGCCACTAGAAACCTTGTGTTGTACTCATAGGCCAGAATGGTCTTGTACTACATATTATGTATTTTGCATGGAATTTCTGTATCAAGTTGGCGCCTCATAAGCTAACAGTAATCCTGGGGCTGGTGAGCACAAGGACCATTTTCTAGGAAATATATCTTGGAAATCCGGTCCTGACAAATACCTACTATATTCCAACTTATCTACGGTTCATACCCTCTGATACTACTCATAGATTCGTCAAAATAAGCAAACAGCAGATAGAAAACAGAATCTGTCAAAAACAGAATAGTCTGTAGTAATCTGTAACTCTCGAATACTTCTGTAACTCCAAATATCACTACAAAAAAAATAAACTTCCGTGATGATACGTGTTTGTCACAGTAGGTCACGTTTTCTGTCATGCATGTACACCCATGACGATTTTATGACAGAATCAAGATAGTCATACCTGTGCTGTCGTAGAAGTGTTCCATGAACTTACCAAAATTATCATCAGGGAAGTGTCCACTTCCATGACGACAAATCGCCCGTCACAGAAGTGCTTTCGTCAAGGGTGACCGACACGTCGCATCCACCGTAACGTTACCCCGTTAAGCTATCGGGTCTGGTTTTGGATCCGATAACCCGCTAACAGCCCCGACCAATTGGGATTTTCCACGTGTAAAATCATCATTGGCTGGAGGAAATAAGTGTCGGCTCATCGTTGGGACAGATGTCATCCACTCATTGGACAGAAGGCGCCTATGGTACGTCGACACGTGGCATGGCCCAACAGAGGCCCATTCCTGTGAAAATGCTGTAGCGACCCGACCTTAGACGGTCAAGTATCTGTGCTTAAGTGTCAGCCCTGGATCGGTATGCTGACACACACAGTACTCGAGGATTTATAACAGAGGTAAATCACATGTATAAAGTAACGTAAATACTATTACCTCAAATCCATATAGAGGAAGTAACAAGGTTGTGGATTCCCATCAACACCAACGGCAAAGTTGAGTGTAGAAATCGTAACCCTAACGTATCACTTACTCGTCGTAAGATTTCCTGCAAGATGAGACGTTGCAGCCATGTAGGTCAGTAGATTGCATGTACTAGCAAATTCACACCATAGAGCAAAGATGAATAACATCTATCACTACATGCATATTTGGCTGGTGGAAAGCTCTATGGTTAATGGTTTTTGCATAAAGCCAATTTTTCCCTACTGCAAAGGAATAAATTTTATTTAACTATCATGGTGGTTGTTAAACATTGAGAAGATAGACATCCTCTCAATCCCAATTAAGCATCATCATTAAACCCAACAAATTAAATTAAAGTAACATGATGAGATTCACATGATAATCCAAGTACTAGATACTCAAAACATCCATAACCGGGACATGGCTAACCATGATTAGTTTATACACTCTGCAGAGGTTTGCACACTTTTCCCCACAAGACTCGATCTCCTCCGTTAGTTTTCTCGCACTACATGGTGTTTGAGAAACGGATGACCGAGACATAATCTTTCAGAAGCGCTAGCACCTTACGATCGGGTAGACAGATACACCTACTTTCCCCAACATCTGCTAGTCTACCACTGTAAGAGTTCGCACGACTTAATCAACTATGCTAGAGCCCATAGTAGCTTGTGGCTGCACACAGAAGTTTCTAGCATGAATAATCTCATGGTCCATTTGAGCCTGGGTGGCGGTTCAAAAGAAGTAGGCAATCGCTGCAATACCCAAGTGCCTCAATCCACCCAGATGTGTATGAAAGTTGCCACCTTAAATAAACCATTAATTAACAATTTCTCATCTGTCATAGATTCACTCACCCAATCCACGTCTACTAGCATAGCATGGCAATATAATCAAACGTAGAAGTAACTCCCAAGGGTTTGATAATATAACAGGTAATAGTTACTACCCCATCTACTTCCCAAAACCAACATATTAATCAGATCCTAACCATGCAATTGTTTGAGGATTGAAACTGATGAATAAAAAACGGGTATGAAAAGTATGATCAAAGTGTGAACTTGCATGTACTGTTGATGAAGATGATTCGCACTCAACTCCTGATAGTTATATTCATCTCACTCCGTTCAATCTACCGGAAGCAAGAAATAGTAACCACACATAAGCAATCACTCAAAGGATCATAGAGAACGAAGAAAACAAATCGAAAAACATTAAAACCAAGCAAATAACTCTTGAAGCATAAAACAATTTCTAATAGTACCCAAACTATGTGAATTTGGCCTTATTAGAAATTTTAGGTCAAGAGCTTCAATTCGCAAAAAGAATCAACTAAATCGGAGTTATAAACTCGAGTTACGATTAAACAAAGTTCAAATACTAAACTCTTTGAATTCAAAATTTAAAACTTTCAAAAACATGCTTAAGTTGTTTTACTGGATAGAGGGGATCATAACAAAGAAGTGGGCATTGGTTTCATTGGATTTGGATACACGGTGTAAAAGTTGTGAGCGTTTGAAAACCAAGGGCTAATTTGTAAATAATTATATTCACGGATAGGTCCCGGACATAAATAAATTGAAAAAGAAAAGACTAAATAATGAACGTTCACTGCTGAACCCTAAACTATGAATACGTTCGCTCCAGGGGCTTAGACCACAAAGGTTTGATAAATAGAGGATACCGGTTCGGAAAAAAATAGATCTAACCGCATCCCAAGATCTACGATCGGACAGGCGAGGGCGGCCGGTGGCTTACCGCGGCGACGGTGGCTGCCAGCAACGAGGGAGATGGCAGCGGCGGCTCGGATGTCGACGGGGCGGCGGCTCCGGTGGGTCTCCGGTGGCGGCGAAGGCGTCAGGGAGCTCGACACAGTGCGGCGGTGAGGATAGAGGGGACGGCCTCGGTCGGGAGGTGCGGGGCGACGACGAGGAAGTTTGGCGACGGCGGCAACTCCGGCGAGGTGGCGGCGAGATGCGGGAGGGGGCGGCGGCGCGAGCAGAGAGGAAAAGGGCGGCGGCGGCACGGCTTATATATAGAGGGGGGGTGAGGGGTTGCGTGGAGGAGGGGCAGGGGCCAAGGCGGCGGCGGGACGTGTCCCAGCCGGCGGCGGCGGACACCGTGCGGGAGGCGGAGACGGGACCGGTCGGCTGGCTGGGCTTCGGCCCAGTTGGCCCGGTCCAGAGAAGACGTTTTTTTAAATAAACATTTTTCTAGAAAAAACAAAAGTAAGAAAAACAAAATAAATAAAAATATTATATAGGCATATAATATATCAAAATTTTCAGAAAAAGATTTTCTACAACATGGACATTTTTCTAGCGTCAATAAAAGTCTATGAAAATTCTAACAAAGCAAAGAGTGCTACTGCTATAATACAAACCTCATAAAAATCATTTTAAAAAACCAAAATGACTTCGAGTTTATTTCTCTCCAATTTTCTGATGTAGGGAATCATTTTACCCTATTTCCATATATTTTTATTTTTGAGAAAAATAATTTGAATAACAACCAAATAACTCCAAATTGAAAATAATTTCCAAAAGGACTTTAAATTTGATCCTTTTAAACTCCCAACTCATATTTCATATGTTTTGAAGAAGTCATTTTATCTTCTCTCATGAAAATCATTGAGTTGCATGAAGTTTAAGAATTGGAAAATATTTCCGAATGAGATTCAAATCTTTTCAAAACCCCTTTCATTTAATTAAATGGAAGAACTCATATTATATTCACTCCAGGGTTTTGTGTTTGAAAAGTATTTGAATCCATGGAGATCAGAAAGCAAAGGTGAAAGTTTGGGAAAGTCCTTTTATTCCCTCTCATTTAACTTTCAAAAGTTTCAAATTTCACTCAATCAATCACACAACAATCAAACAAACAAACAATCTATCTATTTATTATAACATTCCAAAATTTAGAATTTTGGGATGTTACAAACCTACCACCCTTAAAATGAATCTCGTCCTCGAGATTCGGAGAGGCTAGCAAGAAATAGGTTAGGTTTGGGGTCTTCTCAAAATCCATCGATCATCACAGGGGTCTGGGGTGCTACCACCCTTAGAAGCATGGTTACGGTTCCATCAAAACTCTTATACTCCATCCTTATTGTTGACAGGGTCGGTCTTCTCAGATTCTCGGGAAAATTCCTTCTCGGGGCTCTTCCGGGAGTGGCATAACCTTTTTCCTCAATCCTTGTATCCTTTTCATATTGGTACGGTTATTCCATGACTGGGTCTTCTTAGCTGACGGGTCTGGCGCCAATACTAAACAACTATCGATATCTCATGGCGGTCAACAATTTATGGTTTCTCCTGCAGGAAATTGGTCTGGGCTTCATTCTCACCGCATGACCTACGATTGGCAGCAGCTGCCTTGTACTAGGGAAAAATACTTATACCATTCTAAGGTTCAAACAGGGTTTTGATTGTCGTCTCTCTACTATAGGTAAGTCACTCAGATTTACCATCCCACATAGCAAGACGAATAATAAGAGTAAGTGGGTATGGTGGTCAATCCATCCCGCACCCAAATCATTACCTTGTATATGGTTTAGCGAATCTCGCATTCTAACACTCGGTCATCCTCACAAGCATTGCAGAATTTCTCTTGTCAATGAACCAAGTTCGGATAATCCATTGATTCTGCAAGCCAAACAAACATCTATCGGTCATTCACAACTCTCAGGTTTTGCGCAAACTCCTATAAGATTATCGGTTGATAAAGGCATATCCTCTTCCAGGGTTTTTCCTTTAGTAAGAATATGCATGGTTCTTGGCAGGTCCCGGGGCCTGTGGGTTATGGCCCATCTCATCACTTGTAAACCTTGAACTCATCCTCAGGGCAACTGATCATTTTTCCAACATCCAGCTTCTTAGCATTCTTAAATCCATCCAATGGTACTGTCTTCCTTCCTTCCGTCTATTGGTATCACACTACAATGTGATTACTCAAACTCACCATGGAGTTACACTTGCACCATATTACCAACATTCTACCTCCTTTATATCCAATAGTACTCCTTCCCTTCATACTCTTGGGGTATTCCACATATCGAGATAAAACTCATACTTATTTTGTCCCTAGTCCACTCCGTGGAATATCATTTTCTTTACCAGGGGTCAAGGGTTCTCACAATTACTACCACCCTTGAAATGTTCCAATTCTTCCATAGACCATATTTCTCATATCCTCGAAAATGGTCAACAATCTTTCTCCATAGAGTAACAACTCATAAAATCCAAATCAGTACCAACAATGCCAAATTTCTTGATTCTCAAACTATTACAATCTCCTGCATTTCCATTACATGCCTCATCTCAACACCTCAATGTAAAAGAATTGTTCCCACTACTACTACTACATTCTTCTGTTGCTAACTCAATTATTCAGCACAACTCTCCTTCTCCTTGGGACAATCTCTTGCAAAGTGCACTGCTTCATTACAGAAGAAACATATTACTTCTGACAAGTCTCGTGGTTTCCTGTGACGCCCCCAATTCAATCGTACACTAATCATGCACACAAATGTGTACGACCAAGATCAGGGACTCACGGGAAGATATCACAACACAACTCTACAAATAAAATAAGTCATACAAGCATCATAATACAAGCCAGGGGCCTCGAGGGCTCGAATACAAGTGCTCGATCATAGACGAGTCAGCGGAAGCAACAATATCTGAGTACAGACATAAGTTAAACAAGTTTGCCTTAAGAAGGCTAGCACAAACTGGGATACAGATCGAAAGAGGCGCAGGCCTCCTGCCTGGGATCCTCCTAACTACTCCTGGACGTCGTCAGCGGGCTGCACGTAGTAGTAGGCACCTCCAGCATAGTAGGGGTCGTCGTCGACGGTGGCGTCTGACTCCTGGACTCCAGCATCTGGTTGCGTCGACCAGAAAGAAAGGAAAGGGGAAAAAAAGGGGGGAGAAAGCAACCGTGAGTACTCATCCAAAGTACTCGCAAGCAAGGAGCTACACTACATATGCATGGGTATATGTGTAAAGGGCCATATCGGTGGACTGAACTGCAGAATGCCAGAATAAAAGGGGGATAGCTAATCCTGTCGAAGACTACGCTTCTGGCAGCCTCCGTCTTGCAGCATGTAGGAGAGAGTAGATTGAAGTCCTCCAAGTAGCATCTTCAAGTAGCATCTCCAAGCAGCATCTCCAAGTAGCATCGCATAGCATAACCCTACCCGGCGATCCTCCTCTCGTCGCCCTGTAGAAAAGCGATCATCGGGTTGTCTGTGGAACTTGGAAGGGTGTGTTTTATTAAGTATCCGGTTCTAGTTGTCATAAGGTCAAGGTACAACTCCAAGTCGTCCTATTACCGAAGATCACGGCTATTCGAATAGATTAACTTCCCTGCAGGGGTGCACCACATAACCCAACACGCTTGATCCCATTTGGCCGGACACACTTTCCTGGGTCATGCCCGGCCTCGGAAGATCAACACGTCGCAGCCCCACCTAGGCAAAACAGAGAGGCCAGCACGCCGGTCTAAACCTAAGCGCACAGGGGTCTGGGCCCATCGCCCATAGCACACCTGCACGTTGCGAGGGCGGCCGAAAGCAGACCTAGCCTAGTGGCGTTCCAGTCCAATTCGGCACGCGCCGCTCCGTCGCTGACGTCTGAAGTGCTTCGGCTGATACCACGACGTCGGGATAACCATAACTACTCCCGCGTAGATGGTTAGTGCGTATAGGCTCGTAGCCAACTCAGATCAAATACCAAGATCTCGTTAACCGTGTTAAGTATCCGCGAACGCCGAACAGGGCCAGGCCCACCTCTCTCCTAGGCGGTCTCAACCTGCCCTGTCGCTCCGCCACAAAGTAACAGTTGGGGGCCGTCGGGAACCCAGGCCCACCTCTACCGGGATGGAGCCACCTGTCCTTTCAGCCCCCATCTCCGAACAGTATCACAGGTAATGTAACAGTATAAAGTATATAGTATATGCCCGTGATCACCTCCCGAAGTGATCACAGCCCAGTAGTATAGCATGGCAGACGGACAAGAGTGTAGGGCCACTGATGGAACACTAGCATCCTATACTAAGCATTTAGGATTGCGGGTAAGGTATCAATGACTGTAGCAGCAATGACAGGCTATGCATCAGAATAGGATTAACGGAAAGCAGTAACATGCTACACTACTCTAATGCAAGCAGTATAGAGAAGAGTAGGCGATATCTGGTGATCAAAGGGGGGGCTTGCCTGGTTGCTCTGGCAAGAGAGAGGGGTCGTCAACTCCGTAGTCGAACTGGTCAGCCGCAGCGTCGGTCTCGTAGTCTACCGGAGAGAAGAGGGGGAAGAAACAATGAATACCTAGTAAACAGATGCATATCGATGCATGACATGTCAAGAAGCGATGCTAGGCGTGCCCTAACGTGGTATAAGGTGGTACTGGTCAAGGGGGAATCATCCGGGAAAGTATTCCCGGTGTTTCGTGTTTTCAGGCAGAGGAGCCGGAGGGGGAAAGTTGCGGGTTCGATAGGTTAGGGGGGTGTAGTGGACGAACGGACTGCGTATCCGGAATTGTCTCGTCGTTCTGAGCAACTTTCATGTTGAAAATATTTTAATCCGTGTTACGGATTAAAAGATATGATTTTCTAAAGATTTTATTAATTTCTGGAATTTAATTATTTACTTAATTCAACATTATCCAGAATAGTAAATGCTGACGTCAGCATGACGTATGTGTGATGTCAGCAGGCAACAGTGCGGTTGACCTGGGTCAAACTGACATGTGGGTCCCGTGGGACCCACCTGTCATACTGTTAGGTTAATTAGGGTTTAGGTTAATCTAATTACAGTTTAATTAAACTAACAGGTTAATTAGTTTAGTTAATTGATCGGGTTAATTAAACTTAATTAATTTAGTTAATTAATTAATTAATATTATTATTATTATTATCATTATTTCTTCTTTTTTTTGTTCTGGGGCTGGGGCCCCTTTGTCAGTGGGCCAAAGGCCTTAGCGGGTCAACGGGCGCGGGCGTGGGCATAGCCCGAACGGGCGAGCGCCCAGATCACAGGAAAGGGGGGCGCCAACCACGGGCGTGGTGAGGCCGCCGGCGTGGCCGCCGGTGCCCACGACGCCAGCCAAGGGAACGGAGGGTGGCGCCACGGGAAGGGCGGCAAGAGCAGCGGCAGGGGAGGCGGCCACCGTGGGCGTGCACGAGACGGGGCGCGTGCGAGGCAGTGAGCCGTCCGGGCGCGCAGGTGAGAGCAGCACAGCGGCGCAGCAGCTCAGAGAGGAGCAGGGGGCGCGGCCATGCGTCGGGCGTGGACGTCGAGGCGTTCGGCCAGGTCGTGGCCGGCACGGGTGCACGCGAAGAAGCACGTTGGGCTGAAGGAGAGAGGGGAGAGGGCGGTGCCTCACCGCGGGGCCATAGGGTTCGAGGCAGCGGGCTCGGTGGAGGTCGGGGAGGGCCGACGAGGGAGTTCCGGCGGAGCGGGAGGCCGTCCGGCGGGGTGGCGTGTTGGCGCAGCGGAGTCCAAGCGGCGGGGCGCAGCGATCCGGCGGCTTCGGGGTCATGAGACGGGGCAAGGTGGCGCCGGCGAGGGGGCTCGGAGCGCCGTCATGGTCGGGCGGTGATGATGGGGGGCTAGGTCGATGGCGACC
>NC_057801.1:584948442-584951597 GCF_018294505.1 Triticum aestivum | reverse complement strand
GGATCGGGGGGGGAGGCATGGGGGCGAGAGGAGTGGGGGGTCGGTCTAGGGTTTCCGTCGGTGGGGGGTTATGGAGGGGTTAGGTGGGCCGGCCCGGTTGGGTGGCCAGCGGGGCTGAGGCCCAGCGCGGGGGTGTGGGGGTCTTTCTTTTTATTTGTATTTTTATTTCTTTCCTTTTCTTTCTATTTATTCTTTTCTGTTTTAATTTATTTTAAAGTATTTAGGCATTTTGTAGAAGCGTGGTTTCTTCACCATAAATACCTAAGCATTAATTGGCACACTCCGAACATTTTAGTTTTAATGTTTGAAAACTTTTATTGTTTGCCTCGGTTTTAAATTTAAAATCCGAACTAGGTTTCGAACTAACGCGAGTTTATCCACATTAACCAAGGTGACGTGGCATCATTAACAGGGATCACTGTTGCTTAATTATCCGGGCGTCACAAATCTCCTCCACTACAAGAAATCTCGTCCCGAGATTTAAGAGGTAGTAAAAGGGGGGGAAGGTTCGGTTACGAATCTAGCGGGTCTCCTCATTCTGGCTTGCTCTTCTCGAAGAGAACCGGTCCAATACATTGATGTCTTCATTTCTCTGCTTCAGGTCCTTATGATGAAGTCGGCATCTTTTCTTCGGGATCTTCATTGTATTTACGAATAGGTAGCGGGGTAGATCGAAAACGACAGAATGCTTATGAGGGAAAATAATCTGGGGTTACCCATGAACGAGCATAAGATTATCTCTCGAGTTGAACATATAAAATACATCGAGAGTAAGGTACGAAGATAGAATAAGAGGTTCCAAGCGGATATATAGTTGCTCGAAGTCTGAACCGGAGTGAGAAAGGGGTTCAGAGTAGCGAGAGTAAGTATTGCGTCTGATACCAGAATAGATCACTAGGACAGTGGCCCGTGAATTACATACGAGTCCACACGCGAGGAATAACTTTGGGAATAGGGGGTGTACAGGACAGTCAGGTTTCGATCCTGTGGGACTGTGGGTTATGGGCCCACCATGTGGTTTTTTTTTATTATTATTTTTTTTTTAATAGGAGCAGTGACATCTTTCGCGGTCATGATAGCAAGGCATGTCAGAGAGTACCAGGTCAGTTATGTCAGCAACAACGTTGGTACCAAGGGCGAGGGACGAAGAGAACCACCTTCCTGCTCGTTGAACGAGGCGGACCAATAGGCAAAGTTCTCGTCCATCGGCGGTTACCGGAAGTCATCAACAGTAGAAATAGGGTTACACCAGACAGGAAGGTACACCGAGGTGTTTACCTAAGCAGGGGATTACCACTGCTCGGTTAAGTAGTTTACAAGAAAGTTTGAACAAAACAACGGGAAGGAAAATGTGCTTAAACATGTATATCAGGGGTATATCCTTCCCAAGGACAAGCAAAGCAAGATATCCATGACAGGATATTATGTAGAAAACTCTTTAGGTAGGGGAGAGAATTTTCATGACATTGCCCATACAACGGTGTTTGGGTAATTGAGCAAGAAACAATTAGCATTGGGCTTCAAATGGTCTTGTTGAAAATTGGAGTACCATAGACATGCTTCGAGATAGCATTGACATGGTCTTCAGGTGAAGATCAGACTTTGCAAACACGAAGGATCCATCAGGAATAACTTGTAGAATAAGTCTTACAGTTTCCTCATGGAAGAATGGATAACCTTGTTGGAAAGGAATCTATAACAACATGGCCTCCGGCCAGGTGTGCTAGGCACGACAGCACCTTACCGGGTCACATAAATACCATTCTTATAACTCTTGGAAATATGTTCCAACCATCATATCTGACCGAGATTCAGATCTGATTGGTGTCAGGATAACTCAGACTCGGGATGCCTGAGAAGAAAGGTGCAACACAAATTGACGAGATGACATTGCAAGATTCTTGGGAAATTTACTACGGAAGCGAGTTCCGAAACAAAAGCTCATCATTAAACCAAGGAGAGGGTGAGGAGGTGGCTGCTGAACTCAGCAACAATTCATCGAGATTTCTAAAAATGGATTTCCACAATTATGTGTACAAGGAGATAACAGCTGTCAGATCAAATAATATAATGGGGTATGCTTGAGGAACACATACACAATTAAACATTGGTTGAAAAGTGCACCCGAAATATGGGTTGGGTTGCACGACCAATGTCAGAATGGTGAATCAATAACCAATAGCCTGAGGATGAGCTGTCGGCCATTAACTTCAAAGCAATAGGGTTGCTAGGAGTACAGAATCCAAGCAGCACCGTTCACTTGCTAGTATTCCGGTTAGAATCAACATTGGGACCAACAAAGAATGGTGATGGTGAGAAGTATCACCATACCAAGAGATTTTAAGAGGCGGAGCAATTCTCACAACCTTCTTGACATAAAAGATGGTAATACTTCAAGGTGAAGAAGAACAAATGCTGGGTAGCAAGGAACTCAAGATTCAATCCAAAACATGAACACGTTTGTGTTGAGGGAAGACAAGGATGTGGTCGATGATAACACGATCATCGAGGGGCAATGATGGTATTTCCCATCATGAATTTGATTGATATCCTGGAAGGAGTTAAAATGTTAATGATGATCACGACAAATTTTGTCGAGAGGCTCCATGAAGATGCAATCGCTCGGCGACGGCATCAAGCCAAGGGAATGGTGAAGCAAAAGGCTATTATAACCGTAGATTAGATGTCATCCCAAAATTTAGAGTTATTTCTCAAGACAAACAATATGATGGTGAAAGTTCGATGTAAGCTTAGAGCACTGTCGGGATTGTGCCCCAAGGATGAAGGACATAGGTAAAATGGTCAAGCAGTCAACCTGACGATGATGATGCAGTCAATCAGTTGGGAATGACACGATCGAGTACAAACTCGTAAGCGATGAAGATTACTAAGAGTTGTTGAATCGCAGTGCGAACTCGATTCAGTTATCGGTGTTCTCGAGTGACTAATAACTCAGACCCTGGGGGGGGGGGGAATCCGAGATCGGTGAGAAGCAATACTAGATGAAGACTCGCAGGAAGCAACATAGTTCTCGAGATACCAAAGGTTAATAATCGAGGAAGATCAAAATAGAGGTTGGGCAAGCGTATTGATCTGCAAAAGGCAAGCACTTTAACTTGTCCGAGAAATTGAATCAAGGAGAAAATGTGGTCGGG
>NC_057801.1:584943386-584948195 GCF_018294505.1 Triticum aestivum | reverse complement strand
GGGGGGGATCCGAGATCGGTGAGAAGCAATACTAGATGAAGACTCGCAGGAAGCAACATAGTTCTCGAGATACCAAAGGTTAATAATCGAGGAAGATCAAAATAGAGGTTGGGCAAGCGTATTGATCTGCAAAAGGCAAGCACTTTAACTTGTCCGAGAAATTGAATCAAGGAGAAAATGTGGTCGGGACCACGACTGCAAATGATCAATACATAAATACCAAATGATTTCATATCAAGGAAATAGTTATTATTACAAGAAGCTTCTATGACAGGATCTACATCGTGTCCATGGGCATGAACACAAAGTTCAAGGTCGACTCCCACTTCTTTAATGCATAACCTTTCATTCACTTCTCGCCTTCAACGAAATTGTGTGTTGAAATTTTATCTGACATAACACTAGTAGAGTATGACCCGTAGTGGTTTCCGGGTTCACACAGTTTAAGGAAAGGCATATGTCCAACCCATCAGGGCCTCTTAGGAACATATACCACAACTTCAGGAGTAAATAACACAAGCTCGATAGCAGAGCATGGTTGGAAAAGTGGAGGATACAATTTACCAAAGGCGGTATATATCCTAGGAAAGGCTCAAGGTTATCGAATATGAAGGACATTGTCAGATAAAATCCAGCAAAGGATCTGGGGTGAGTATCGACACACAACCAGAGGAAGAAGCAAGGCAAAGACATTGTATTATCGAAACAACTGAATAACTTAGAGCTCAATTGCTAAGGAGTTATGATTTACAAAGCGAAGAATCAGAAGCAGACGCTCTAATCAAGGATGGATAAGTCCAATAGACTTAGGGGCAAAATCGACGACAATCTAATTGGCGAGAACCAGCTCATGATTAAAACAACGTCTGAGCCGGAAGGATGAATTCTAGGATCTGTTTGAGGATTGCGAGCATTGGCAACAAATCGAATCAACGGACTCAAAATGACAATGACAATGGGTGTCAACAAGATTACTAGACTTATGGGACTAACCCTAATGCAAGCAATCAAGAATTTCAAGAGCAACAGGATGCTCAAGATTTTCGGAAGATCGAATGATATTTCGAGGATTGGTGACATACATGAAACAACTAGGGATGAGTGGATACTCGGTAAGTGCGAGAAATTATCCGTAGTGGTATTCATATAGCAAAGAACTGCAAGGCAGTAGGCACAAAGTATTCTCGGAACATTAGAGAAAATTTCGAGGTATCTTGTAATAACAAGATCAATGGGGGATGATCATATGAATGGCAAGTGTAAGTAGTTATCCATACGGATTTATCGGTGGTCAAGAATAGCAAAAGTGATGGGCACAAAGTCTCGAGAGAACATCAGAGAGTATCTTCGGAAGCTACTGATGTAGCAGGCGATCCTCTGCAGTAAGGGGCTCTCCGGGTGGATGCGATCACGAGATCCTAATCTTAGAGTTAGCAAATTCATTTAACCCGAATAGTAGAGAGATCAGAGTCCCAGAGTATAGGTCGAGGGGTAAAAGATCCTACTACCACCCGATGGCGACGTGGGCCCATGGGCCACACAGCCATGTTAGTAAAAGTTTTTCAACGACTAGACTCGACTTCGGCCAAGGAGTGTGTAAGGGGGATTCCTACAGGCAGTTGGCTCTGATACCAACTTGTGACGCCCCCGATTCAATCGTACACTAATCATGCACGTAAATGTGTACGACCAAGATCAGGGACTCACGGGAAGATATCATAACACAACTCTACAAATAAAATAAGTCATACAAGCATCATAATACAAGCCAGGGGCCTCGAGGGCTCGAATACAAGTGCTCGATCATAGACGAGTCAGCGGAAGCAACAATATCTGAGTACAGACATAAGTTAAACAAGTTTGCCTTAAGAAGGCTAGCACAAACTAGGATACAGATCGAAAGAGGCGCAGGCCTCCTGCCTGGGATCCTCCTAACTACTCCTGGACGTCGTCAGCGGGCTGCACGTAGTAGTAGGCACCTCCAGCGTAGTAGGGGTCGTCGTCGACGGTGGCGTCTGACTCCTGGACTCCAGCATCTGGTTGCGTCGACCAGAAAGAAAGGAAAGGGGAAAAAAGGGGGGAGAAAGCAACCGTGAGTACTCATCCAAAGTACTCGCAAGCAAGGAGCTACACTACATATGCATGGGTATATGTGTAAAGGGCCATATTGGTGGACTGAACTGCAGAATGCCAGAATAAAAGGGGGATAGCTAATCCTGTCAAAGACTACGCTTCTGGCAGCCTCCGTCTTGCAGCATGTAGGAGAGAGTAGATTGAAGTCCTCCAAGTAGCATCTTCAAGTAGCATCTCCAAGCAGCATCTCCAAGTAGCATCGCATAGCATAACCCTACCCGGCGATCCTCCTCTCGTCGCCCTGTAGAAAAGCGATCACCGGGTTGTCTGTGGAACTTGGAAGGGTGTGTTTTATTAAGTATCCGGTTCTAGTTGTCATAAGGTCAAGGTACAACTCCAAGTCGTCCTGTTACCGAAGATCACGGCTATTCGAATAGATTAACTTCCCTGCAGGGGTGCACCACATAACCCAACACGCTTGATCCCATTTGGCCGGACACACTTTCCTGGGTCATGCCCGGCCTTGGAAGATCAACACGTCGCAGCCCCACCTAGGCAAAACAGAGAGGCCAGCACGCCGGTCTAAACCTAAGCGCGAGGGCGGCCGAAAGCAGACCTAGCCTAGTGGCGTTCCAGTCCAATTCGGCGCGCGCCGCTCCATCGCTGACGTCTGAAGTGCTTCGGCTGATACCACGACGTCGGGATACCCATAACTACTCCCGCGTAGATGGTTAGTGCGTATAGGCTCGTAGCCAACTCAGATCAAATACCAAGATCTCGTTAAGCATGTTAAGTATCTGCGAACACCGAACAGGGCCAGGCCCACCTCTCTCCTAGGCGGTCTCAACCTGCCCTGTCGCTCCACCACAAAGTAACAGTTGGGGGCCGTCGGGAACCCAGGCCCACCTCTACCGGGATGAAGCCACCTGTCCTTTCAGCCCCCATCTCCGAACAGTATCACAGGTAATGTAACAGTATAAAGTATATAGTATATGCCCGTGATCACCTCCCGAAGTGATCACAGCCTAGTAGTATAGCATGGCAGACGGACAAGAGTGTAGGGCCACTGATGGAACACTAGCATCCTATACTAAGCATTTAGGATTGCGGGTAAGGTATCAATGACTGTAGCAGCAATGATAGGCTATGCATCAGAATAGGATTAACGGAAAGCAGTAACATGCTACACTACTCTAATGCAAGCAGTATAGAGAAGAGTAGGCGATATCTGGTGATCAAAGGGGGGGCTTGCCTGGTTGCTCTGGCAAGAGAGAGGGGTCGTCAACTCCGTAGTCGAACTGGTCAGCCGCAGTGTCGGTCTCGTAGCCTACCGGAGAGAAGAGGGGGAAGAAACAATGAATACCAAGTAAACAGATGCATATCAATGCATGACATGTCAAGAAGCGATGCTAGGCGTGCCCTAACGTGGTATAAGGTGGTACTGGTCAAGGGGGAATCATCCGGGAAAGTATTCCCGGTGTCTCGTGTTTTCGGGCAGAGGAGCCGGAGGGGGAAAGTTGCGGGTTCGATAGGTTAGGGGGGTGTGGTGGATGAACGGACTGCGTATCCGGAATCGTCTCGTCGTTCTGAGCAACTTTCATGTTGAAAATATTTTAATCCGAGTTACGGATTAAAAGATATGATTTTCTAAAGATTTTATTAATTTCTGGAATTTAATTATTTACTTAATTCAACATTATCCAGAATAGTAAATGCTGACGTCAGCATGACGTATGTGTGATGTCAGCAGGCAACAGTGCGGTTGACCTGGGTCAAACTGACATGTGGGTCCCGTGGGACCCACCTGTCATACTGTTAGGTTAATTAGGGTTTAGGTTAATCTAATTACAGTTTAATTAAACTAACAGGTTAATTAGTTTAGTTAATTGATCGGGTTAATTAAACTCAATTAATTTAGTTAATTAATTTAGTTAATTAATTAATTAATATTATTATTATTATTATTATTATCATTATTTCTTCTTTTTTTTTGTTCTGGGGCTGGGGCCCCTTTGTCAGTGGGCCAAAGGCCTTAGCGGGTCAACGGGCGCGGGCGTGGGCATAGCCCGAACAGGCGAGCGCCCAGATCACAGGAAAGGGGGGCGCCAACCACGGGCGTGGTGAGGCCGCCGGCGTGGCCGCCGGTGCCCACGACGCCAGCCAAGGGAACGGAGGGTGGCGCCACGGGAAGGGCGGCAAGAGCAGCGGCAGGGGAGGCGGCCACGGTGGGCGTGCACGAGACGGGGCGCGTGCGAGGCAGTGAGCCGTCCGGGCACGCAGGGGAGAGCAGCACAGCGGCGCAGCGGCTCAGAGAGGAGCAGGGGGCGCGGCCATGCGTCGGGCGTGGACGTTGAGGCGTTCGGCCAGGTCGTGGCCGGCACGGGTGCACGCGAAGAAGCACGTTGGGCTGAAGGAGAGAGGGGAGAGGGAGGTGCCTCACCGCGGGGCCGTAGGGTTCGAGGCAGCGGGCTCGGTGGAGGTCGGGGAGGGCCGACGAGGGAGTTCCGGCGGAGCGGGAGGCCGTCCGGCGGGGTGGCGTGTTGGCGCAGCGGAGTCCAGGCGGCGGGGCGCAGCGATCCGGCGGCTTCGGGGTCATGAGACGGGGCAAGGTGGCGCCAGCGAGGGGGCTCGGAGCGCCGTCATGGTCGGGCGGTGATGATGGGGGGCTAGGTCGACGGCGACCATGGCGAGGTGCGGCGGTGGAGTCAGGGCGGATTGGTTGCCCGATCCAGATCC
>NC_057801.1:584934382-584943204 GCF_018294505.1 Triticum aestivum | reverse complement strand
GGTGGGGGGTTATGGAGGGGTTAGGTGGGCCGGCCCGGTTGGGTGGCCAGCTGGGCTGAGGCCCAGCGCGGGGGTGTGGGGGTCTTTCTTTTTATTTGTATTTTTATTTCTTTCCTTTTCTTTCTATTTATTCTTTTCTGTTTTAATTTATTTTAAAGTATTTAGGCATTTTGTAGAAGCGTGGTTTCTTCACCATAAATACCTAAGCATTAATTGGCACACTCCGAACATTTTAGTTTTAATGTTTGAAAACTTTTATTGTTTGCCTCGGTTTTAAATTTAAAATCCGAACTAGGTTTCGAACTAACGCGAGTTTATCCACAGTAACCAAGGTGACGTGGCATCATTAACAGGGATCACTGTTGCTTAATTATCCGGGTGTCACATTTCCTCATGATTACATAGCCTCCTTGGGTCCTCGGCTTCCTTTTTGGGCAACTGCTGAAGTAGTGCCCTGACTCCTTGCACCTGAAACAGGTGATATGGCTCAGGCCTTTCCTGGAATCCAATCTACTTCTCTTACTGGACTTTTCCGTTCCAATCAGGCCTTCTGTTTCCTGTGGGTCATACTCTACTTCCTTTGTCGGGAATTCTGCTTGATCCCTATTCCGACAATTTTGGGAGATGTGTCCTTCTTGTCCACATGAATAGCAAGACTTGGTGCAGGTTTTAATTGGTTCTTCTTCGGGTGCGTCCTCCACCTCTTCCTTCATCACAGATTTTTCTATAATTTCCATGAGGTCTCCTTTCATCGCTTCTTTCTTCTGCTGGATGGTTCTTTGTACCATGGGGTAAATGTGACACTAAGCAGGGTAGTGGGTAGTTCCCTCACACCAGAAACAGGTAATCTGCCTAGTTGGGCATGCTTCAGTTGGGTGACTTCCGTCACAATTAGGGCATTCATCCTTGTGTTCTTTATGGTTGTGTCCTATTGCTCCACAAAGCTTGCATGCACAAGGTTTCTTCATATCATTTCCGTAAGGCTCCAATTTCTGGGACACAAACCGGGACTTTGGCAAAGTCAAGTTAAATTCTTCCCAAGTGGTTACTCCTTGCCATCCATTGATGGTTTGGTACATCCTCCACCAAGTAGTAGCACCTCTTTCAAAGCATTGAAGAGCAGGCTGGCCATATCCTTTCCGGTTATAGGGTTATTCTTCATGTGGTCCATGTTCTGAATCCATCGGTCAGTCTCCAATTGACTTATCGGTCCAGATAATATGACCTCATCTCCATTCATCCTCTATTGGGTCCAGGGGTTTTGGGGTGACAGAGAGAGATAGAGGGGGAATACACACAATACAAACCAAATTTTTGGAAAGGGCATTTTATTTTGTAGCTATCGGAAAAAACATCAAACAATTGACAACTCACAAACGTCGCATCTAACGTAGGTATATAACAGGGGTTTGGTCTTCTAAAGGTCAATAAATCTTCAAGGTCGTGAAACTCTTCTTGTTCATGTCTCCGATGGCTTCTTCCGATCATGCTTGTCCTTCTCAAGTTCTTTTGCCAGATCATCTCTATTGACGCGAAGTTTCTCCTGGCGTTCTTTAATATTCTGGAGTTGCGTTCCAAACTTATGGGTTTCAACCTCCTTGACATGAACCATGTCATTCTATCCTTAAGCTCCTGACGAATCTCCGGTGTCTCGAGGTTTTGCTCCCCCAGCTTAGCTACTTTCAGCTTCTGGGTCCTGAGTGCTTCACGACTTGCCTCCTTGTCAAATATGTCTTCCTAAAGGTCCCTCTAAAATTCTTCATGTAATACTCCAGATCCTGGCGATGCACCAACTAAGGTTAAAACTGCATCCTTTGCTGACAGATGCTCCATCAGCCTTCTACCATCCAATCCTTCCGATTAAATGCATGCTTAATTCAGCACAGTGACAATAGCATAAGCTGGCGATAACACCATGGTTAGCCGTGTCTATGCCCATGTTACTGCCATGAGCTTTCATTCCATAATTGATATCTCATGTCTTAGGGTTTTCCTTGACAAAACTTCCAATTCTAATGCTCCATGTTCCAGTCTTTCTCCGATACACCTTGATCTCGGGTATTGACAGCTTCCTTAGTCTGACAAGCTCTATCAGAGTAACCTTCCTAGGTCATACTAATCTAGAAATTCTTCAAAGCCTTCAAATTCTCCTAGTCTTCGGAGTCTTCAACCGTTGTAGTTTCCATCATTGTAATGCACAGTAAAAATCCTCTTTATTCCAAAGTGGTCTTAGTTGTCCGATATCTTGTACTGCTTGGAGTGGTCTCATCAGCTGAATTCTTATGTTGTCAAAAGGGGAAAGGGGTATAGTCTCACTAAAAAGGGAATATTTGAATATGCTCAGAAGAGAAGAGAGGTAAAAGATCCTTTTGAAAAGAAAGTTGTAGAGAAAAATCTTTCCTATGGGCTTGCCAGTCTCTAGGGTCACGTCCTACAGTCAACACGTCTTGTAGCGACCCGACCTCAGACGGTCAAGTCTCTGTGCTTAAGTGTCATCCCTGGATCGGTATGCTGACACACACAGTACTCGAGGATTTATAACAGAGGTAAATCACATGTATAAAGTAACATAAATACTATTACCTCAAATCCATATAGCGGAAGTAACAAGGTTGTGGATTCCCATCAACACCAATGGCAAAGTTTGAGTGTAGAAATCGTAACCCTAACGTATCACTTACTCGTCGTAAGATTTCCTGCAACATGAGACGTTGCAGCCATGTAGGTCAGTACATTGAATGTACTGGCAAATTCACACCACAGAGCAAAGATGAATAACAGCTATCACTACATGCATATTTGGCTGGTGGAAACCTCTATGGTTAATGGTTTTTGCATAAAGCCGATTTTTCCCTACTGCAAAGGAATAAATTTTATTTAACTATCATGGTGGTTGTTAAACATTGAGAAGATAGACATCCTCTCAATCCCAATTAAGCATCATCATTAAACCCAACAAATTAAATTAAAGTAGCATGATGAGATTCACATGATAATCCAAGTACTAGATACTCAAAACGTCCATAACTGGGGACACGGCTAACCATGATTAGTTTATACACTCTGAAGTGGTTTGCGCACTTTTCCCCACAAGACTCGATCTCCTCCGTTAGATTTTTCTCACTACATTGTGTTTGAGAAACGGATGACCGAGACATAGTCTTTCAGAAGCGCTAGCACCTTACGACTGGGTAGACCGTTACACCTACTTTCCCCTACATCTGCTAGTCTACCACTGTAAGAGTTCGCATGACTTAATCAACTAAGCTAGAGCCCATAGTAGCTTGTGGCTACACACAGAAGTTTCTAGCATGAATAATCTCATGATCCCTTTGAGCCCGGGTGGCAGTCCAAAAGAAGCAGACAATCGTTGGAATATCTAGGTGCCTCAATCCACCCAGATGTGTGTTAAAGTTGCCACCTTAAATAAACCATTTATTAACAATCTCATGTTTGTCATGGATTCACTCACCCAATCCACGTCTACTAGCATAGCATGGCAATATAAGCAAACGTAGAAGTAACTCCCAAGGGTTCGATAATATAACAGGTAATAGGTACTACCTCATCTACTTCCCAAAACCCACATATTAATCAGATCCTAACCATGCAATTGTTTGAGGATTGAAACTGATGCATAAAAACTGGGTATGAAAAGTATGATCAAAGTGTGAACTTGCCTCCACTATTGATGAAGATGATTCGCACTCAACTCCTGATAGTTCTATTCATCTCACTCCGTTCAATCTGTCGTAAGAAAGCAATAGTAACCACACATAAGCAATCACTCAAAGGATCAGAGAGAACGAAGAAAACAAATCAGAAAACATTAAAACCAAGAAAATAACTCTTGCAACATAAAACAATTTCTAACAGTACCAAAGCTATGTGAATTTGGTCTTATCAGAAAGTTTAGGTCAAGAGCTTCGATTTGCAAAAAGAATCAACTAAATCGGAGTTATAAAACTCGAGTTACGATCAAACGAAGTTCAAATACTTAACTGTTTAATTTCAAATTTTAAAACTTTCAAAAACATGCTTAAGTTGTTTTACTAGATAGAGGGTATCATAACGAAGAAGTGGGCGCTGGTTTCGTTGGATTTGGATACACGGTGTCATAGTTGTGAGCGTTTGAAAACCAGGGGCAAATCTGTAAATAATTATATTCACGGATAGGACCCTGACGTAAATAAACTGAAAAAGAAAAGACTAAATAATGAACGTTCACTGCTGAACCCTAAACTATGAATGCGTTAGCTCCAGAGGCTTAGACCATGAACATTTGACAAATAGAGGATACCGGTTCGAAAAAAAACTAGATCTAACTGTAGCCCTAGATCTACGATCGAACGGACGAGGGCGACCGGTGGATTACCGCGGCGATGGTGGCTGCCGGCGGCGAGGGAGACGGCGGTGGTGGCTCGGATGTTGATGGGGCGGCGGCTCCGGTGGGTCTCCGGTGGCGGCTAAGGTGTCAGGGAGCTCAGCACGGTGCAGCGGTGAGGATAGAGGGGACGGCATCGGTCGGGAGGTGCGGGGCGACGATGAGGAAGTTCGGCGGCGGTGGCAACTCTGGCGAGGCGGCGTAGAGATATGGGAGGGGGCAGCGGCGCGAGCAGAGAGGAAAAGGGCGGCGGCGACGCGGCTTATATAGAGGGGGGGTGACGGATTGCGTGGAGGAGGGGCAGGGGCAAGGCGGCGGCGGGACGTGTCTCGGCCGGACACGGGACGCGGTGGCGGCGGACGCCGTGTGGGAGGCGGAGACGGTAGTGGTCGGCTGGGCCGGCTGGCTGGGCTTCGGCCCAGTTGGCCCGGTCCACAGAAGATGTTTTTTTTAAATTAACATTGTTCCAGCAAAAACAAAAGTAAGAAAAACAAAATTAATAAAAATATTATATAGGCATATTATATATCAAAAAATTTAGAAAAAGATTTTCTACAACATGGACATTTTTCTAGCGTCAATAAAAATCTACAAAAATTCTAATAAAGCAAAGAGTGCTACTGCTATAATAAAAACCTCATAAAAATCATTTTTAAAAAAACCAAAATGACTTCAAGTTTATTTCTCTCCAATTTTCTGATGTAGGGAATCATGTTACCCTATTTCCACATATTTTTATTTTTGGAGAAAAATAATTTGAATAACAACCAAATAACTCCAAATTGAAAACAATTTCCAAAAGGACTTTAAATTTGATCCTTTTAAACTCCCAATTCATATTTCATATGTTTTGAAGAAGTCATTTTATCTTCTCTCATGAAAATCATTGAGTTGCATGAAGTTTAAGAAGTGGAAAATATTTCCGAATGAGATTCAAATCTTTTCAAAACCCCTTTCATTTAATTAAATGGAAGAAGTCATATTATCTTCACTCCAGGGTTTTGTGTTTGAAAAGTATTTGAATCCATGGAGATCAAAAAGAAAAGGTGAAAGTTTGGGAAAGTCCTTTTAATCCCTGTCATTTAACTTTCAAAAGTTTCAAATTTCACTCAATCAATCACACAAAAATCAAACAAACAATCAATCTATCTATTTATTATAACATTCCAAAATTTAGAATTTTGGGATGTTACAAGGCCGGCCCGTTTGACTTGGTCAAATGGTGGCGGGCCGGCGCATGGAAAGCCTGTTAATGGCTTGTTTGCATATAGCCCATTTACAACCAGCTAACCCAAGGTCCGTTATGCCCTATCCGAATTAGGCCCAGTAGCGTCATCTGGGCCATCCAATATGATTCTAGCCTGTTTTTCACTTCTGGCCCATGTATGGCCCATGACGTCTTTTGGCCCATATGAGGCCCTATGTAACTCTTGGCCTATTAACGGCCCGTGGTGAAACTGGCCTGTAATGAACAATGTATCACTTTACACCCATTAACGGCCCATGGTGAAACTGGCCCGTAATGAATAGTGTATCACTTTATACCCATTAATGGCCCGTTATTCCGTTGGGCCGTTTCCAGCCCATGTTATCTTTCGGCCTTCTCACGGCCCATTTATTCTTGGGCTTATTTCCAGCATTCGTTTACTTACGGCCCGCTACTGTCATTTTCTGCTTATGGGCCAAATTCTGCCCGTGGGTACAGTCGGCCCGTTTGTGGTCCATTAATACATTGGGCCGTTTTCATAGCGTCATCAAATACGACCTATTAATGATGGCCCGTTATGGTCGACCCATGAACGGACGATTCCAACTCTAGCCCGTTTACAGCCATAATGCGGTCTGTTTGGCCCATGTTTGGCCAATTGATCATACGGCCCGTATAAGGCCCATTGATGATACGACCTGTAGAAGGACCATTGTTTCTATGGCCCGTAGAAGGCCCATTGTTTCTATGGCCTGTAGAAGGCCCACTATTTCTATTGTACATAGGAGGCCCAATGTAACTACAGTAAATATTAGCCCATGGTTATTGTGGCCTAGTTTTAAAAAATAGGTTATGGCAGCCACTAGCAAACCGTGGAAAAAGAACTGCACTGACTACAAGCAAACAAATAAACAAGACAAAAAGGAAATAAATAAGCACACATATTACATCCACTGGGCATCAAAGTTTGCCACCAGTGCAAATATAGGGAACAAAGCAGCATATAAACGCCGCAGCAGAACAAGTCCAGAACTGAAACCACTTCAGAAGAGTTCAAGAAACAATATCCTGGGTACCCATAATGCTGGCAAGATGCTTAGGAAGCTTATTAACTTTCTATTGTTTGGCGCTTAAATCCTCCAGCGCTTGCTGTTGCACAAGAAAGTACGCATCTGAATTCTGCAGGGACTTCCTCAGTCCTTCGGCTTCTTGCTGCAGCACAGCTAACTGATGCCTTTCACCTTGTAGCTGAGACTGAAGAAGCCGAAGTGACTCAGGTAGCGAGTTCGAAGAGCTTGTGCCAGCGGTACTGGCCAGTAACTCGAACACTACATCAACGCAGGACTGTGGGGTTTTCTCACTTTCTACAAGATCGTTTTTATCACCTTTCTTGGAGACCAACAGGGTTGTCTCACTATCTTGAACCTTATCTGCATTACTTTCTCTACCATTGTATAGTGGGGTGCTCTTCTCCAATATTCTGTTTGCATACTACAAGAGAAACAAGCAGGCTTGTAGTATACGAAACTCATTTTGGTAAACCAGTTCACTAGAAAGGTGGACAGGATAACAACATGAAACAAACATATATCTATATACTATGGTCACGGTATTATCCATATCATTCTAGTTTATGTTCCCTAATCAAGATAGAGACATAGTTCAACTCATATATTTTAAGGCATAGCAGCATAGACAGAATATAAGTGTGAGAAACTACACAGCATTGGCAGCACTTGTAATGTGCATCACATGAGAACATAACTGTTTATACAACTAAAACTGAAATCAACATAGAGCAAGAAGTTAGAACAACAATCCAGTTAAAGAAATAGGTTTAAAACATACCTGTTGCACCATTGGAGTTTCAATTGGATCCTTCAAATTCGAAAGTAGTTGGTATGAGTAAATACAGTGATGCAACAGCAAAGGAGTATGGACCATAGCTACGGAATCTGACCTGAGAATAGTTGCTCTTTTGCTTTAAACGTGGAGTTTGGGTTAGCTGTGGTGGTCTTCGTGCTTTGGGCCTTGTAGTAGCTTTACAAACTGCTCGTGTGGGGGTACTCTGTGGTGGACATGGTGCTTTGTCAACTAGAAGTGGTTTACTATCCGCTGGGGTTGCGGTTAGATGGGTTGTAGTTGGTTCTCTGCCCAATGGTGTAAGTGTGCAATCTGGAAGAGTCTCGATTATGTGTGGTGGGGCTAGTTTGTGGGCCAATACAACCATGGTTCTATCTGCATCGACGGGTAGCACTGTCTTTTGTGAAGAACGGGTTTTTGCTCCCTTAGATACTGCCATCACCCCCTCCAATTCAAATGGCTGATAAACAAGAAAAGATATTTAACGTACATACATTGTATGATAGACAGATGTGGTAATTCACATATATGTTGTCTAACCAAACAGGACAACATGACACAATTTCACATATATGATGCCTAACTAAACAGGATAGCATGACACAATTTCAGATATATGATGGATAACTTAAGAGGATATAATGGCATAATTCGACATATGATGAGTACCTAAAAAGGATGACATGACAAAACTATATGATGTCTTTCTAAAATAGGTTGGGATGAAATAATTCACATACATGTTGTCTGAGTATACAGGATGGCATGATATAATTGACATAATTGATTCATATACTAAGCAGCTGTCACTCGCATGTATGATCTCTAAACTAAGCAGGTGGAATTCAATATTGTGCATATGATGTCTAAACTAAGCAATGCAAGACACCATATGCATCATATGAGAAATATAAACATTGCAACTTAGAGCATACACCTCAGGTGGGATATAGGACTGGTCATATGTCTCTGAATCCTCCTTTGAGGAGCTCCCTGTAACCATCGAGATATATGCTTCTACAGGTACCATTGCCTGCTCTGAAGACCTTGTTTTCACTCTAGATTTTTCCATAACCGGCTCAAATGGCTGATACACATGAAAGTAGTTCAATATACACAGACAACAAATGGAATATCTAATGAAAAAAAGATGGCATGAGATAATTCACATATATGATGCCTGGCTCCATGGCAGTGCATAATTCACATATACGATAACTGGCTGAAAAACATGGCATTGCATAATTCACATATCTGATATAGAAAGCAAACAGGAGGCATTCACACAAAGCATGTCTAATCTAAGCAGATGGCATGGCAATGCAAGACACCATATGCATGATATGAGCAATATAACCCAGCCAAGTT
>NC_057801.1:584871755-584934096 GCF_018294505.1 Triticum aestivum | reverse complement strand
GTCTCTGAATCCTCCTCTGAGGAGCTATCTGTAACCAGCAAGAAATCTGCATCGACAGGTAGCACCGACTGCTCAGAAGACCTTATTTTCTCTCTAGATTTTCCCATGACCAACTCAAATGGCTGATGCACAGGATGAGTAGATGAATGTATAAACATTGTTGACAAATGGAATACATTATGGAAAAAATATGGCATGATACAATTCACATATACGATGACTGGCTAAACAGGATGGCATTGCAAGATTCGCCTCTTTGATGCCTGGCTAAAGAAGATGGCATTGCATAATTCCCATATACTCCCTCCGTTCCTAAATATTTGTCTTTTTAGAGATTTCAAATGGACTACCACATACGGATGTATATAGACATATTTTAGAGTGTAGATTCACTCATTTTGTTCCGTATGTAGTCACTTGTGGAAATCTCTAAAAAGACAAATATTTTGGAATGGTGGGAGTATGATATAGAAACCAAACAGGTGGCATTCACACAAAGCAAATCTAAACTAAGCTCATGACATATAAGATGTACAATGTAAGCAATGCAAGGCGCAATATGCATGATATGACCAACATCAGCATGCCAGGTTAGAGCAAACACCTCAGGTGGTAAACATGTGTGGTCAGCTCCTTCTGAATCTCAATCTGAACAATTATCTTCCTCTGGAATACAATCTGGGAATGCAGGAGGGGGGGGGACTTCGCCCACCATGGAGGGCGTCTGCATGACATTATATTCCCACACAACGGTCTTCTCTTTTTCTCTACATGTTCAGTACGATTGTGTATAATATCTGACATGCATAATAAAAAATAGTTAGATTTTGCAAGGCCTAAGGGGTGCATGCAAAAATCAAGACTGATGGTAGCAAGCGAGTGGATGGATACAAAACTAATGATAGCAGGTAGATTATAGCTTCAGATTAAAAAGATAGACAATGGATCATCTATTGTTTGTTGCCCACCCAACATGAACCACATAGAAGACCCCAGATGAACCAGATAGTAGACAGATACTATTCGTTGTTGGCTCGATATGAGACCCATGGGCATTTCAAAACTCCAGTTTGAACGATAAAGTAGCAGGTAATAATAACCGATGTATAACGTAAGCAAACACGAAAGACTGCGACCTCTATTCCGGAACTGTGTAGTCCTCAGGTTCATCTGCTCAGTCGATGATGGTAATGTAGTTGGGGTGGCTGCCGACAACGGGGAAGATGATCTCAGGCGGCGAAAGAAAGTCCGCAGGAGGGATCTCTGCTGCAGTGAATGCTTATGTCGATGGTGCACGTCAGGTGGGGTGGATGATGGCACGGCAGGAGCAGGACATAACACACAGAGTTTTCTTTGACGCCTATCTGAAAATGAAGTAAATCTGTAAGGGCTCCTTAGAATTGGAGGATTCTATAAACGCGGGGACAAGAAAAACATAGGAATATGATAGGAATGCACGTGCAAAACAGAGCATTTGGAAACATAGGATTTCAGTCAACCTGGGTGTTCGGTTCACATGAATTGGAAGAACACAGGAATGGAGAAACGTGGTCAAATTAAAGTCAAACCACATGAAAATGAAAAAATAAGAATCTTATTATGCCAGTAATGCAATTAGTTCTGTTCTTCATGCAGATTAATTTGAAAAGGACGTCCAAGTGAATAAAATTCTTACGTTTTTCATTTGAAAGAGACACCAAAGGGAAAAATCCTCCAGTTTTGCTTTGCTCCACTCGTTCTAACAGATTTGCACAGATAGTAGTTCCATAGCAAAGGATCCCTGAGGGATCGACATGAATGCATAGTAACAAAGTGATGCGACGAGTGTACAACCTCTTTGGCATAGCCTTGTGGACCTCATCATCATTGGGTTGGACGTGGAGGTGAAGGAAATATGCCCAGAAGGCAATAATAAAGTTATTATTTATTTCCTTATTTCATGATAAATGTTTATTATTCATGTTAAAATTGTATTAACCGGAAACTTAATACATGTGCGAATACATAGACAAACATAGTGTCACTAGTATGCCTCTACTTGACTAGCTTGTTGATCAAAGGTGGATGTATTTCCTAGCCATAGACATGAGTTGTCATTTGATTAACTAGATCACATCATTAGGAGAATGATGTGATTGACTTGACCCATTCCGTTAGCTTAGCACTTGATCGTTTAGCATGTTGCTCTTGCTCTATTCATGACTTATACATGTTCCTATGACTATGAGATTATGCAACTCCAGTTTACCGGAGGAACACTTTGTGTGCTACCAAACGCCACAATGTAACTGGGTGATTATAAAGGTGCTCTACAGGTGTCTCTGAAGGTACTTGTGAAGTTGGCGTATTTCGAGATTAGGATTTGTCACTCCGATTGTCAGAGAGGTATCTGTGGACCCTCTCGGTAATGCACATCACTATAAGCCTTGCAAGCAATGTAGCTAATGAGTTAGTTACGGGATGATGCATTATGTAACGAGTAAAGAGACTTGACGGTAACGAGATTGAACTAGGTATTGAGATACCGACGATCGAATCTCGGGCAAGTAACATACCGATGACAAAGGGAACATCGTATGTTATTATGCGGTTTGACCGATAAAGATCTTCGTAGAATATGTGGGAGCCAATATGAGCATCCAGGTTCCGCTACTGGTTATTGACCGGAGACGTGTCTCAGTCATGTCTACATAGTTCTCGAACCCGTAGGGTCCGCACGCTTAAAGTTCGATGACGGTTATATTATGAGTTTATGTGTTTTGATGTACCAAAGGAGTTCCGAGTCCCGGATGAGATCGGGGACATGACGAGGAGTCTCGAAATGGTCGAGATGTAAAGATCGATATATTGGACGACTATATTCGGACTTCGGAAAGGTTCCGAGTGATTCGGGTATTTTTCGGAGTATCAGAGAGTTACGGGAATTCGTATTGGGCCTTAATGGGCCATACGGGAAAGGAGAGAAAGGCCCCAAAGGGTGGCCGCACCCCTCCCCATGGACTAGTCCGAATTGCACTAGGGAGGGGGGCGCCCCCTTCCTTCCTTCTCCTTCTCCCTTCCCTTTCTCCTACTCCAACTTGGAAGCGGGGAATCCTACTCCCGGTGGGAGTAGGACTCCCCTATGGCGCGCCCAAGAGAGGGCCGGCCCTCCCCTCCTCTACTCCTTTATATATGAGGGAGGGGGCACCCCATGGAGACACAACAACAATTGATCATTGATCTCTTAGCCGTGTGCGGTGCCCCCTCCACCATAATCCACCTCGATAATATCGTAGCGGTGCTTAGGCGAAGCCCTGCGTCGGTAGAACATCATCATCGTCACCACGCCGTCATGCTGACGGAACTCTCCATCGACACTCGGCTGGATCGGAGTTCGAGGGACGTCATCGAGTTGTACGTGTGCAAGAACTCGAAGGTGCCGTGCTTTTGGTGCTTGATCGGTCGGGCCGTGAAGACGTACAACTACATCAACTGTGTTGTCCTAACGCTTCCGCTTTCGGTCTACAAGGGTATGTGGACATACTCTCCCCTCTCGTTTCTATGCATCACCATGATCTTGCGTGGGCGTAGGAATTTTTTTGAAATTACTATGTTCCCCAACAGGGGCATCCGAGCCTGGTTTTATGCGTATATGTTATATGCACGAGTAGAACACAAGTGAATTGTGGACAATACAAGTCATACTGCTTACAAGCATGTCATACTTTGGTTCGGCAGTATTGTTGGATGAAGCGGCCTGGACCGACATTACGCGTACGCTTACGCGAGACCGGTTCTACCGACGTGCTTTGCACACAGGTGGCTAGCAGGTGTCAGTTTCTCCAACTTTAGTTGAACCGAGTGTGACTACGCCCGGTCCTTGAGAAGGTTAAAACAGCACTAACTTGAGGAACTATCGTTGTGGTTTTGATGCATAGGTAAGAACGGTTCTTGCTCAGCCCGTAGCAGCCACGTAAAACTTGCAACAATAAAGTAGAGGATGTCTAACTTGTTTTTGCAGGGCATGTTGTGATGTGATATGGTCAAGACATGATGCTAAATTTTATTGTATGAGATAATCATGTTTTGTAACAAAGTTATCGGCAACTGGCAGGAGCCATATGGTTGTCGCTTTATTGTATGCAATGCAATCACCCTGTAATTGCTTTACTTTATCACTAAGCGGTAGCGATAGTCGTAGAAGCAATACTTGGTGAGATGACAACGATGCTACGATGGAGATCAAGGTGTCGCGCCGGTGACGATGGTGATCATGACGGTGCTTCGGAGATGGATATCACAAGCACAAGATGATGATGGCCATATCATATCACTTATATTGATTGCATGTGATGTTTATCTTTTATGCATCTTATCTTGCTTTGATTGACGGTAGCATTATAAGATGATCTCTCACTAAATTTCAAGATAAAAGTGTTCTCCCTGAGTATGCATCGGTGCCAAAGTTCGTCGTGCCCAGACACCACGTGATGATCGGGTGTGATAAGCTCTACGTCCATCTACAACGGGTGCAAGCCAGTTTTGCACACACAGAATACTCAGGTTAAACTTGACGAGCCTAGTATATGTAGATATGGCCTCGGAACACTGAGACCGAAAGGTCGAGCGTGAATCATATAGTAGATATGATCAACATAATGATGTTCACCATTGAAAATTACTCCATTTCACGTGATGATCGGTTATGTTTTAGTTGATTTGGATCACGTGATCACTTAGATGATTAGAGGGATGTCTATCTAAGTGGGAGTTCTTAAGGAATATGATTAATTGAACTTTAATTTATAATGAACTTTGTCCTGGTAGTATTTTGCAAATTATGTTGTAGATCAATAGCTCGCGTTATAGCTTCCCTATGTTTTTTATATGTTCCTAGAGAAAAACTATATTGAAAGATGTTAGTAGCAATGATGCGGAGTTGGTCTGTGATTTGAGGTTTATCCTCATTGCTGCACAGAAGAATGATGTCCTTGATGCACCGCTAGGTGATGGACCTATTGCAGGAGCAGATGCAGACGTTATGAACGTTTGGCTAGCTCAATATGATTACTACTTGATAGTATTGTGCACCATGCTTTATGGCTTAGAACTGGGACTACAAAAATGTTTTTGAAACGTCACGGAACATATGAGATGTTCCATGAGATGAAATTGGTATTTCATACTCATGCCCGTGTCAAGAGGTATGAGACCATTTGACAAATACTTCGCCTAAAAGATGGAGGAGAATTGCTCAACTAGTGAGCAAGTGCTTAGATTGTCTGAGTACTAAAATCGCTTGAATCAAGTGGGAGTTAATCTTCTAGATAAGATAGTGATTGACAGAGTTCTCTAGTCACTATCACCAAGTTACTGGAACTTCGTGATGAGCTATAATGCAAGGGATGACGAAAATGATTCCCGAGCTCTTCGTGATGCTGAAATCAACGAAAGTAGAAATCAAGGAAAGAGCATCAAGTGTTGATGGTTGATAAGACCACTAGTTTCATGAAAAGGGCAAAGTAAAAGAAAGGGAACTTCAAGTAGAATGGCAAGCAAGTTGTCACTCCCGTGAAGAAGCCCAAAGCTGGACCAAAGCCTGAAACTAAGTACTTCTACTACAAAGGAAATGGTCACTGGAAGCGAAAATGCCCTGAATATTTGGTGGATAAGAAGGATGGCAAGGTGAACAAGGGTATATTTGATATGCAGGTTATTGATGTGTACCTTACTAGTGTTTATAGTAGCCCCTGAGTATTTGATACTTGTTCGGTTGCTAAGATTAGTAACTCGAAACAAGAGTTACATAATAAACAGAGACTAGTTGAGGGTGAAGTAATGATGTGTGTTGGAAGTGGTTCCAAGACTGATATGATCATCATCGTACACTCCCTATATTTTCGAGATTAGTGTTGAACCTAAATAAATGTTATTTGGTGTTTGCGTTGAGCATAAATATGATTAGATCATGTTTTCTTGCGATACGATTATTCTTCTAAGACAGAGAATAAATTGTTATTCTATTTACATGAATAAAACCATCTATGGTCATACACCCAATGTTGATGGTTTATTGAATCTTGATCATGGTGGTACACATATTCATAATATTGATGCCAAAAGATGCAAATTTGATAATGATAGTTCAACATATTTGTGGCACTGCCGTTTGGGTCATATCGGCGTAAAGCACATGAAGAAACTCCATAAAGATTGATTTCTTAAATCATTTGATTATGAATCATTTGATGCTTGCGAACTATGCCTTATGGGCAAGATGACTAAAACTCCGTTCTCCGGACCAATGGAACGAGCTTGTGACTTATTGGAAATAATATATACTGATGTATGCGGTCCAATGAGTATTGATGCTTGTGGCGGGTATCGTTATTTTCTAACCTTCACAAGATGATTTGAGCAAATATGAGTATATCTACTTAATGAAACATAAGTCTGAAACATTTGAAAAGTTCAAAGAATTTCAGAGTGAAGTGGAGAATCATCGTAACAGGAAAATAAAGTTTATACGATCTGATCGTGGAGGAGAATATTTGAGCTACGAGTTTGGCCTTCATATAAAACAATGTGGAATAGTTTCACAGTTCACACCACCTGGAACACCACAACATTATGGTGTGTCTGAAGGTCGTAACCGCACTTTATTGGATATTGTGCGATCTATGATGTCTCTTATCGATTTACCACTATTGTTATGGGGTTATGCATTAGAGACAGCTGCATTCACTTTAAATAGGGCACCATCAAAATCCGTTGAGACGACGCCTTAAGAACTGTGGTTTGGCAAGAAACCAAAGTTGTCGTTTCTTAAAGTTTGGGGCTGCGATGCCTATGTGAAAAAGTTTCAACCTGATAAGCTCTAACCCAAATCGGAGAAGTGCATCTTCATAGAATACCCAAAGGTAACTATTGGGTACACCTTCTATCATAGATCCGAAGGCAAGATATTCGTTGATAAGAATGGGTCCTTTCTAGAGAAGGAGTTTCTCTCGAAAGAAGTGAGTGGGAGGAAAGTAGAGCTTGATAAGGTAATTGTACCTTCTCCCGAATTGGAAAGTAGTTAGTCACAGAAATTAGTTCTAGTGATTCCTACACCAATTAGTGAGGAAGCTAATGATGATGATCGTGAAACTTCAGATCAAGTTACTACCAAAATTTGTAGATCTTCCAGATTAAGATCTGCACCAAAGTGGTACGGTAATCCTCTTCTGAAGTCATGTTACTAGACCATGATGAACCTACAAACTATGAGGAAGCAATGATGAGCCTAGATTTCGCGAAATGGCTTGAGGCCATGAAATCTGAGATGGGATCCATGTATGAGAACAAAGTATGGACTTTGGTGGAATTGCCCGATGATCGGCAAGCCATAGAAAATAACTGGATCTTCAAGAGGAAGACAGACGCTGATAGTAGTGTTACTATCTACAAAGCTTTACTTGTCGCAAAAAGTTTTTTGACAAGTTCAAGGTGTTGAATAAGATGAGATTTTCTCACTCGTATCGATGCTTAATTCTGTCCGAATCATGTTAGCAATTGCCGCATTGTATGATTATGAAATATGGCAAATGGATGTCAAAATTGCATTTCTTAAATGGATATTTCTTAAAGAAGTGTTGTATATGATACAACCAAGAGGTTTTGTCAATCCTAAAGGTGCTAACAAAATATGCAAGCTCCAGCGATCCATCAATAGACTGGTGCAAGCATCTCGGAGTTGGAATATATGCTTTGATGAATTGATCAAAGCATATTGTTTTATACAGACTTTTTGAAAGGCCTGTATTTACAAGAAAGTGAGTGGGAGCACTACAGCCTCTCTGATAAGAATATGTGAATGACATATTGTTCATCAGAAATAATGTAGAATTTTCTGGAAAGCATAAAGGAGTTTTTCAAATGAGTTTTTCAAAGAAAGACCTCGGTGAAGATGCTTACACATTGAGCATCAAGATCTATAGAGATAGATCAAGATGCCTGATAAGATTTTTCAACGAGTACATACCTTGATAAGATTTTGAAATAGTTCAAAATGGAACAGTCAAAAAGGAGTTCTTTCCTGTGTTGCAAGGTGTGAAGTTGAGAAGACTCAAAACCCGACCATGTCTGAAAAATGGAAAGAGAACGAAAAGTCATTCCCTATGCCTCAGTCATAGGTTCTATAAAGTATGTTGTGCTGTGTACCTTGTCCTAAGTTTGGCAAGGGGGTACAATAGTGATCTAAGAGTAGATCAATGGACAACGGTCAAAATTATCCTTAGTGAGGACTAAGGAAATATTTCTCGATTATGGAAGTGATAAAAGAGCTCATCATCAAGATTTACGTCGATATAAGCTTGTACACTGATCCAGATGAATCTAAATCTCAATATGGATACATATTGAAAGTGGGAGCAATTATCTAGAGTAGCTCAATGCAGAGCATTGTAGACATAGAATATTTGCAAAATACATACGGCTCTGAATTTGACAGACCCGTTGACTAAACTTCCACTACTAGGGAAACCCTAGTAGTAGCGTGGGTTTTTAGGCTAGCAGCAGCGCGGGTGGCCGCGCTACTAATAAGACACTACAGCTAACTCATAGCAGTAGCGCGGCCCTAACCCGCGCTACTACTATTGACGATATCAGCAGCGCTTTTTAGGAACGCGCTACTATTAACTAGCTGTAGCGATTTTGCCATCCCTCACTACTGCTATATCTTCCATCATTTTCCCATTACCCCTTTCCCTTTCAGTTTCCCTATCAGATAGTAGATACTAGGTACTGCTAGTAGATATCAAATTCATAAACCATTACTAGGTAGTACTCCCTTCGTTTTAAATTACTCGTTGTGGTTTTAGTTCAAACCACGACGAGTAATTTGGAACGAAGGGAGTACTACATAACAATTTCATGCATAGTCAACATGCATCCTCAAGCAGTACAAGGTCATATCAACGGCCATCATCATATGTAGTTCTAGATGATATCGACGACGATCATCATATGTAGTTCTAGATGATATAGCCACACACACATATGTAGTTCTAGATGATATAGCCACACACACAAATATGTAGTTCTAGATGATATCGAAGACAATCATCATCCTCAAGCCTGGGCGGTTGGTGTTCCTGATAGTAATTAAGATGGCCTGTCCAACATGAAGATTCTTGCCATCGAGGAATTTCTTCCACCCAACCGAGTTTAAGTGTGTGTGACTGTCCGTGTCCACACGGTAAGTACAGGTTGTGACAGAGCCCCTTGCAGTAAGGCATAGTCCAGCTGAGCCTTCTTCATCAGGCTCGATACCATAACTCACAGATATGCTCTTTGCCAATTTCTGAATAAGAAAAACATATCAATTAATAAATAGCCTCGCAAATAAGTACATATGGATTATCTAGACTATTAATAGTTTCCATAGATTCTATACTAATAAGCATGTGATCGAACTCTACACTAAAACATATCATCGACTAGATTCCACACAACATACCATATCATTGGACTGTGTTGACACCAGATTTTGACACAGTCAAGAACTTATTTAAAATAGCCTCAAATGGAGAAGTGTTCTACATGAAAAAGTTTCGTATTGTCGATACGAACATCTTTGAAGTTTGGGCCATCGCCATCTGATCTCATCTCGAAGGCCGAAGTTGTGTTCAAAATACTGAGATTTTGTATTCAGAACACTATTCGGCACATTACGCCCCCAAAACTGCCTCGTATGAAAAAATAATCTACATGGATTGTCTTCGTCTCGTCGAAATGGTCAATTTTGATTTAAGAATCGTTCCAATCCGAGTTCGTATGCAAAAGTTAGAGCCATCCGAATACAGCACTATCACGAGCCAAAAGTGGCGCGCCCCACCAGACACCCTGTCTGATGGGTAGCGCGAATAACAGCCTGTATTACACGAGCGATTTGACCCTCAAGATGAACTCTAATCAAAAAACGTTCAACATAAAAGTTGTTCTCTCGTCGAAACGGTCAAGATTTCTTTTGGGCTCGTTTTCATCCGAGGTTGTTTACCACCTCAAAAGTTACCCGCAAGGTGCAGCTAGTTTAAACCGAACAGTTTTGGAAAGTTCGGACAAAACCAATCTGAATTTGACTAGGATTTTGGACGTGAATCCAAGCCTTTTCCTTGCACGGGAAGTCCAGCCGCCTCTTATATACCTGAGGGGTGATGGCCGATTGAACAACACACAATTGAACAAATCATCTACCACTTTTTATCTTTTATCTTTTCTCCTTAACCCTAGTTCTTCTTCTCCTCGTTCTTCGTCTGTTCTTCTTGTTGTGGGGCGGCGAACCTCGAGGCCCTAGGGGCGATCAGGTCGACCTAGGGCAGCCCATAGCCGCCGCGCGCCCTGACGAGGTCCCTCCCAGGCGTGTGGGGTTTCGGGTCTTCAAAAGCACCCGCCGGATTGTCTGCATACCGCGCTTCTGGATGGGTCTCCTTCGACGTGAGCTGCGGTGTATCACCCTCGGCGTTGGAGTTACACGGTGACGTGTTCGTGTGCGAAAACACTTTTTGGCGACTCCGCTGGGGACGAAGCTTTGAACGGTCTCTAGCCCGTTCTTGCTACAAAGAGATCGTCATCTAGGGTTTGCAGTCTACAAAGGTAATATGAATACCCAATTCCTTTATGTAGATGCAAATAATTCATTTGGTGTTACTAGATCGTTCAATGAGTATACTGTATCGGCCAACCCTACTTTTTTCAATCATGCAACTAACTACGTGCAAGGGCCGATTCAAAGTAATTTATATACTTCAACTTCTTATGATATTAGTAACATGCACCATATGTATCCCAACTCACACGCATCGGTAACCCAGCAAACTCATATGCCGGTGAGCAACATGATGAGTTCGATTAATCAATTTGAAACACCCCAAGTTAGAATTTCCAATGCCATACAAGAAAGTGTTTCACCCTTTTATTCATCAGCAGCTAATGTGCAATATAGTAATCCAACCATGCCGATGAATGAGAGAATTGGCCATGCTACTAATGGCTATTTGGCCAGTTACTCTCAACCATCATATGCTACACCTCATGTTAGTAATTCTTCGGCACCATACACAACTGTAGATGCTCATAATTCGGCTTCACACCTTCCTGGTTATAGCCGAATGAATGTAAATTTTACAGGAGCGGTTGTGCCCAACATTGTAGAAGATGAGGTAGTGGTGTCTGCATTGAAGAGTTTAGCCAAAATAAGAGAATTAGTGCTCTTTGCCGTGAACAACATGAAAAGGGGCTATTTCCTGATTATGCCGCAATAAAAGCTAGAGTTTTGCAAGAATGAATCTTTGCCAATTGATAAAATTGGCGAGCAAAAGTATGGTCTTACAATACTGCATATGCCTTCACCTAGTACTACATCATATTATACACCCCCTACACAATTGCAAAATTTCGGCAACACCCGTGTGTCATTTCCGAAAGAGTCTAAAAGCATTGGGGGGCAACCATATCCAGACTGGGTAATTGAGAACAAGCTTACATTCTCTTGGGATTTGTGCAACTCTATTCGCCAGGAACTAATAGAAGGCGGGAAGCCTCATGATTTTGCTGCTGTAAAAGCTAGAATTGTGCAAATGATGCAGTCGCCCAGTGCTGTACCATCCAGTGTACCACCTAAAAAATCGCAAAGTTTCGGCACCTCATTGCCGAAAGAGTCTCAAAGTATTAGGGGGCAATCTCATGACGAGTGGATGGAAATTGAGATGAAAAAGTTTAAAGCTCGCCAAGCTGAGATGTGGGCTAAAATTAGACGAGAGCGAGAAGCCTTGCAAATTCAAAAAGATAAAGTTGTTGATTCAGGTAACAAAGAAAATTCGGTTATTAGAAAAGCCGAATCAAGTAGTATATATTCTGAGACCATCAAATCCAAAGAGGCAAGCATTATTGAGAACGGGCATGGAAAGCATAGCAAAACAACCATACTTGATTTTTCCGAAGTCAATGGAACCTACTTCCTGCCCTATGAGTTTCGTGCCATAGAAATTGACAAGCCTCAAGGACAAGAACAAGTAGCCGAACAAAGTTCGCCTGACATGGATCTTCGAAGCAATGATGCACGGAATCAAGAAAAAGATGATGACAAGGTGTTGGGGAGCCATCCAAAGACGAAGCAAGATGTTCTTCAAGTGGCACCACCATCATGCTCTCCCAACATATTTGAAGAGGTATGCATAGCGGGTAATTTACCTACTTTCAGATTTGGTCACAACTTTATTGTTGATGCATATATTAGAAAAATCCTCATAGGTAATTTTGAAAGACCAATGAAGAAGGGTAATTTACTTGTTAGCAATAAAATTGTTTTAGAACATATCGGTCAACCAATTATGCCATTTATAAAGACCGATAATGACTTATTATTGCAGCCAAAGCTTTCCCCATTGCTTTATCTAAAGTTCATATCTATTTGGGTAGCTTTGCTTGTTTCATACTTGGCTTGCACTTGGTCTCAATTGAGACATGTATGTTCTAACTATTTTTATTTTAGAAATTTAAAGCCAAGGTTAAATTCTGTTGAGAAAACTGATGCTAGTATAATATCTTACCCAAAGACATCGGAGATAGAATGCAAAACACAATGCATAGCCGAATGGTGTGATGCAAAATCTGAACCATTCGTTTGCTTAACTCCAAAGCCGTTCTCACAACAAGATTGGCTAGAGAATGAAAAGTTTACCTTCAATTCAAGCATGTGTGATCAAATATTTGATTTGTTGTTGCAAAATAATTATATTAGAATTCTTGATCACCATGTGGAACCATCTGTCCAGGGACGAATGTATTCTAAGTTGCATGATTCGTCCAAGCATAATTTTGAGGATTGCAACATGTTTCGTCAAATAGTTAAATCGGCCATTGATAAAGGACGATTGAAATTTTTTGAGACACCAAGAGATGACCAGTCTATTCCGATTGGTCCCGATTGTAGAAAGTTTTTGCATCGGCTGATTCAAGCCGATCCATTTGAAGAGAAGGTAAAAACTACAGGTGATGGGATCAAGCTTTCAAGTAAAGAAGTTGTTGAAGAGCATAATGAACATAATCTTGATGGCAAGAATTCTGTCAAAGCTACAATGGAGACGCCAAGGACTGGGGGCAACAAGCAAATGCAATGATCGATGAAAGCAAACTAGAAGAAAACAAAGGCCAAAATAAGCGCAAGTGTAAGAGATCAAAAGTCACCTTCGCTGAACTATTGGATAAATATCAAAAGAAGAGTGAAGAGAAGAATGCTTATCGGCCAAATCATGCAAAGAAACCAAGGTCACCCCCAAGGCGCAAATATGAGGATCGGTATTGGCAAAGTGATAATTTTAATGCAACATATTCATATCCTTATTTTGGGCCGCCAATGCCAATGCCGTGGATGCCTCCCTATGCTCATATAGATACATATTCATCATGGGACAGGTATGATACAAGGGCACATTCTCCATCTTATTCTAGACCATCTCACCAATACTATGCAGCTCCAAGAAGATCAACATTTGAACAATCACGCTTCAAAGACCGTTTCAATCATAAGGAATCGGTCCAGAGATCAAGGAAGAAGAAAGAGGTGGTCAAGCAGGTTTACCGCATTAAGAGAGATGGTCGTAAGAGTGCAATTTCAGATTTGATCTCAAATGAAAAAGAGCCAATTAAATTGTTGACATTGGCTACTAAAGGCAATGAGAAAAAGCAACCAATCATTGAGAATCGAAGTGCCAAATCTGAAGAAAAGAATTTGAGAGTGCACAAGGCCAAAAAGGAATTGCCATTGGTCAAAACAGAATCACAGCCGAGATGCCCGCTTGGCTTATCGTATTGGTAAAATAAGAAATTACAAAAACTTAGTGCACAAGAACTTGAAGAAATGAACATGGCATGGGTTCCCAAAGGAAGTGCTCAAAATAAGAATTATGTGCAAGCTTCCATTACAAGAAGTGGGGCAAAGGTGAAGAAGGAAAAGTGTGAAAACTACGAAGGACCAAGCCAAAGGTTTCAACATCTTTGGTCTACACATTATCCATATTCTGCAACTATGCCATTAATGCCTATGCCATGGAATTCGTCATCAGGTATGATTGGTAACCCTCAATGGGCTTATTTTAATCCATGGATGCAATATAATTTCTTACATCATGAAAGGGTATTGCCAAATCACTATACATTTGATTAGCTACAAGTTTGCTGCTGATCCAAAGGGCCGAAATACTTCATTTGTCATTTCGTTTGTTTATTTCGGCTATATGTGCTTCGAATGAAGTTTACATGGTAATGGCCGATATTTATTTATCGTCCTAAGATTATGTCAATGCATGGTCGGTGTGGTATCCAAACATCGTCCTTAGTTCAATAGGAGACCAAAACAAGCCTCATACAACTTAAAATATGTTTGCACAATAGTAAAAGCTGAATATGAAAATTTATTCGGTTTGGAGCTTTTGGTTGCTGTACGTGCTATACAGATTGAGGCTTTCAGTGATTCGTTATAAGTAGTGCAACAAATATACAAGGGTTATCAATGTTTTGACGAATCACTTATAGTTTATCTTGGGATATGTCTAGATGCAAAATTTACCTTGGGTTGCTTTAATATCCTTCATATATCTAGACATGACAATTCGAAAGAGTTGGCACAGCAAGCATCCGGCTACTATGTTAACCATGGTGTATTGTATTATTTTTATCAATAGCCGATGCTAGGTCTTGTCAACATAGGTAAGGCCGAACCGAAGCCAACCGCTTCGGCCACTAATGAAACTTTTATGCAGGCGAAGTAAGGATTGGAGAAAGTTTATTACTGATTATCAGCAAAATCCTAGCAAAAGGGTGAATAATATCGTTCCGAGGATGACCTTGAGATACATATCTATGGGACTTTATCATCGGATTGTTAAGGAAGTTGAGAAAGTTTCACCCAAGCTTGCGTCAAAATATTCACACAAGCAATGGCCGATATAAACTTATTGTCCTAAGAATATGCCAAAATGGCCGATGGAGTGTTGACATCGTCCTTAGAGCAAGCTATGTGCAAGTTATTTTTCGGCATACAGGCTTTGCCGAAAAACAGGGGGGCATGTGTTGACACCAGATTTTGACACAGTCAAGAACTTATTTAAAAAGGCCTCAAATGGAGAAGTGTTCTACATGAAAAAGTTTCATATTGTCGATACGAACATCTTTGAAGTTTGGGCTATCGCCATCTGATCTCATCTCGAAGGCCGAAGTTGTGTTCGAAATATTGAGATTTTGTATTCAGAACACTATTCGGCACATTACGCCCCCAAAACTGCCTCGTATGAAAAAATAATCTACATGGATTGTCTTCGTCTCGTCGAAATGGTTGATTTTGATATAAGAATCGTTCCAATCCGAGTTCGTATGCAAAAGTTAGAGCCATCCAAATACAGCACTATCACGAGCCAAAAGTGGCGCGCCCCACCAGACACCCTATCTGATGGGTAGCGCGAATAACAGCCTGTATTACACGAGCGATTTGACCCTCAAGATGAACTCTAATCAAAAAAAGTTCAACATAAAAGTTCGTCTCGTCGAAACGGTCAAGATTGCTTTTGGCCTCGTTTTCATCCCAAGTTGTTTACCACCTCAAAAGGTACCCGCAAGATGCAGCTAGTTTAAACCGAACAGTTTTGGAAAGTTCGGACAAAACCAATCCGAATTTGACTAGGGTTTTGGACGTGAATCCAATCCTTTTCCTTGCACGGGAATTCCAGCCGCTTCTGATGGCCGATTGAACAACACACAATCGAACAAATCATCTACCACTTTTTATCTTTTATCTTTTCTTCTTAACCCTAGTTCTTCTTCTCCTCGTTTTTCGTCTGTTCTTATTGTTGTGGGGCGGCGAACCTCGAGGCTCTAGGGGCGATCAGGTCGACCTAGGGCAGCCCATAGCCGTCGCGCGCCCTGACGGGGTCCCTCCCGGGTGTGTGGTGTTTCGGGTCTTCAAAAGCACCCGCCGGATTGTCTGCGTACCGCGCTTCCGGACGGGTCTCCTTCGACGTGAGCTGCGGTGTATCACCCTCGGCGTTGGAGTTACACGGTGATGTGTTCGTGTGCGAACAGACTGTACACTAAGTAATTCATCGGATAATTTGCATTTGTAAGTATAACATACCATATCATGTCGATCAACCATGGTATTTGTCAAGCGGGTCACGAATGGCACCCCGACAAAGTCAGCACATGGCGGAATTATGTCCCACAGGTTGGACCTCCTCCTCACTCAGCCTTGTTCTTTGAGCTACGATGGCTTCATGAAGTGGGTCCTCATCATCTTCATCGAGTGGGTCCTCATTATCTTCATCATCTTCATCATCTTCGTCATCTTTATCATCTTCCACCAGGTTGAGATAAATGATAGCTAGTTTGGGTCTTTCTGCTCGGAAGGAGAAGCTGATCAACTCACCACCAGTAAGACGCATGTGAGCGACGAAACGGGCCCATACATCTCCTCCAATCTACGACATATTGCGTCCTTTGTCGACCTCCATAGTGTACAGCCCCCCAGGAGCCTCAAATGTCACAGTGTCTCCTGTCATCTTGTTGAATTTCAACCTCACATTGCATGGGACGATCTGTGTAAAATAAGCAAAATGACACAATGCAGTAATGCCAACACTAAAAATAAGATAGTTATTACATTTCATCTAATTTCTTACCGCCGCATGACGAAAACTAGGCTGGAAGTAGATGCCGAACAGCTTGCCAGTTGCAAGGCTGCTGGCGCATCTTGACTTGCACAGTCGACATAGTGGTAGTGGTGGTGGCGCCATTTTTCCTAAAGCAATATTAACAAAGGATTAACGATCAACTAAATCAAAATGTTCCAAGTGAACTAAATCAACTAGCCTACTAAATCAACTAAATCAAAATGTTCTAAATCAACTAAATCAACTAGCTAGCCCACTAAATCAACTAAATCAAAATGTTCTAAGTCAACTATATCAACTAGCCTACTAAATCAACTAAATCATATCAACTAAATCAAAATGTTGCATATGAACTAGCCTACTAAATCAACTAAATCCAAATGTTCTAAGTCAACTAAATCAACTAGCCTACTAAATCAACTAAATCAAAATGTTCTAAATAAACTAAATCAACTAGCCTACTAATCAACTAAATCAAAATGTTCTAAATCAACTAAATGAACTAGCCTACTAAATCAACTAAATCAAAATGTTCTAAGTCAACTAAATGAACTAGCCTACTAAATCAACTAAATCAAAATGTTCTAAGTCAACTAAATCAACTAGCCTACTAAATCAACTAAATTATATCAACTAAATCAAAATGTTGCATATGAGCAGGAGGGAGAAGGAGGGGCGACTCGAGGAGGGAGAAGAGAGTAGGATGGAGGAGGAAGGTGGAGCGAGGAGGGGCCGGCCGGCGCAGCCAGTTGTGGGAGGACGGAGGAGGAAGGCGGAGCGAGGAGGGGCCGGCCGGCGCGGCCAGTTGAGGGAGGACGGAGGAGGAAGGCGGAGCGAGGAGGGGCCGGCCAGCGGCGAGTGGAGAGGGAGGACGGAGGAGGAGGCCGGTATCGAGTCCAGCAAGGAGGAGGAGGTGACGGCGCGCGGCGCAGACGGAGGAGGGGCGACGGGGGTGGACCGGCGCGCGGCGTAGACGAAGGATTGAGTGTGTGACTGTGTGAGTGGATCGGATAGAGGAGATGGGGGTGGGAGATGAATGGCTTAGCAGTAGCGCGCTGTAGGAAAAGACGCAACTGCTAAGCTATCTAGCAGCAGCGCCTTTCACAATAAAGCGCTACTGCTATGTGTCAGCATGTAAAAATATACTTTGTTCAATATATCAAAAATACATTGATCATCAACGATCTTTTTGTGTACAATCTGATTTGTCAATATGAGTCCTCACCGGTTTAGGAACAGGTGAAGACTCATATTGCAGCCACAAATTCTACACATAGAGTTCAATGAAGACCAAGTGCTTGTCAAAGTTTGAGAAGTAACATATTTAAGGTGGTAGAAACTCTCTTCACTGAGCGAGGTGGGACTAAATTTTTGTAGGAAACTTAGTAGTAGCGCTTATCTGAGAAATGCGCTGCTACTATGCTACGTAGCAGTAGCGCACGTCGCTATAACACGTTGTTGCTATAACTAGCCTCGCGGTGGCCTCGTGGGAATTATAGCAGCAGCGCGTCTTTGAGCGGGCGCGCTACTGCTATATTTGTTCCAGCAGCGAGCTTCGCCAGGGCACGCTACTGCTAATTAGCAGCAGCGACTTATTTTAAAGCGCGCCGCTGATAAGATTCTATGTATAGGCTTTTCCCTAGTAGTGTTCTCTCACAAGCAAAACATGATCATATCTTAGTACTCTTTCGGTGGTAATCACATAGTGATGTGAACTAGATTCTAGTAAACCCTTTGGGTGTTGATTTCATGGCGATGTGAACTAGATTATTGACTCTAGTGCAACTGGGAGACTGAAGGAAATATGCCCTAGAGGCAATAACAAAGTTATTATTTATTTCCTTATTTCATGATAAATGTTTATTATTCATGCTAAAATTGTATTAACCGGAAACTTAATACATGTGTGAATACATAGACAAACATAGTGTCACTTGTATGCCTCTACTTGACTAGCTCGTTGATCAAAGGTGGTTGTGTTTCCTAGCCATAGACATGAGTTGTCATTTGATTAACGGTATCACATCATTAGGAGAATGATGTGATTGACTTGACCCATTCCGTTAGCTTAGCACTGGATCATTTAGTATGTTGCTATTGCTTTCTTCATGACTTATACATGTTCCTATGACTATGAGAGTATGCAACTCCCGTTTACCGGAGGAACACTTTGTGTGCTACCATACATCACAACGTAACTGGGTGATTATAAAGGTGCTCTACAGGTGTCTCGGAAGGTACTTGTTGAGTTGGCGTATTTCAAGATTAGGATTTGTCACTCCGATTGTCGGAGAGGTATCTGTGGGCCCTCTCGGTAATGCACATCACTATAAGCCTTGCAAGCAATGTAGCTAATGAGTTAGTTACGGGATGATGCATTACGTAACGAGTAAAGAGACTTGCTGGTAACGAGATTGAACTAGGTATTGAGATACCGACGATCAAATCTCGGGCAACTAACATACCGATGACAAAGGGAACAACGTATGTTGTTATGCGGTTTGACCGATAAAGATATTCGTAGAATATGTGGGAGCCAATATGAGCATCCAGGTTCCGCTATTGGTTATTGACCGGAGACGTGTCTCCGTCATGTCTACATAGTTCTCGAACCCGTACGGTCCGCACGCTTAAAGTTCGATGACGGTTATATTATGAGTTTATGTGTTTTGATGTACCAAAGGAGTTCGGAGTCCTGGATGATATCGGGGACATGACGAGGAGTTTCAGAATGGTCGAGACGTAAAGATCGATATATTGGACGACTATATTCGGACTTCGGAAAGGTTCCGAGTGATTCGGGTATTTTTCGGAGTATCGGAGAGTTACGGGAATTCGTATTGGGCCTTAATGGGCCATACGGGAAAGGAGAGAAAGGCCCCAAAGGGTGGCCGCACCCCTCCCCATGGACTAGTCCGAATTGCACTAGGGAGGGGGGCGCCCCCTTCGTTCCTTCTCCTTCTCCCTTCCCTTTCTCCCACTCCAACTTGGAAGGGGGGGAATCCTACTCCCGGTGGGAGTAGGACTCCCCTATGGCGCGCCCAAGAGAGGGCCAGCCCTCCCCTCCTCTACTCCTTTATATACGGGGGAGGGGGCACCCCATGGAGACACAACAACAATTGATCATTGATCTCTTAGCCGTGTGCGGTGCCCCCCTCCACCATAATCCACCAGGATAATATCGTAGCGGTGCTTAGGCAAAGCCCTGCGTCGGTAGAACATCATCATCGTCACCACGCCGTCGTGCTGACGGAACTCTCCCTCGACACTCGGCTGGATCGGAGTTCGAGGGACGTCATCGAGTTGTACGTGTGCAAGAACTCGGAGGTGCCGTGCTTTCGGTGCTTGATCGGTCGGGCCGTGAAGACGTACGACTACATCAACCGTGTTGTGCTAATGCTTCCGCTTTCGGTCTATGAGGGTACGTGGACATACTCTCCCCTCTCGTTGCTATGCATCACCATGATCATGCGTGTGCGTAGGAAATTTTTTGAAATTACTACGTTCCCCAACAGGAGGATGGTGATGATGCTGGTGTGACTGTCAGAGGCGGGGAAGAAGATCCGAGGCCTCTGGAAACGGTGCCGAGGGTCCTGCTCCGCTGTGATGGACGGTTCCGTCGTTGGAGCAACTCCGCTAAGGTGTACGGCAACGAGGCTGAAGCAGGACAATACATACAACATTAGTCTGAAGTGGGACCCTAATATCATCTGCAATAGATGATGTAAAATACATCACCAAAAAGTGCTAGATGTAAAACGCATCAGCCGCCCCACGGCCACTCCGACAGATGTTGTAAGTACTGTTCACTCTGAACTTAACTGAAGAAAATGAACTTTACAGTCGAAACTGAATTTTACTGTCGAAACTGATTGAACTAGTAACAGAGCATTGCAATAGATGTTTAGGGCGTTCGAGCACTAGTAGCAGAGAAGCAGTGATCTAAATCAGCAGACACTCGAGCAGGAAACACAATAGCAGAGAGCAAGTCGTGCCGTAGCACCACGAGCGAGTGCTAAAGCAGCAACTCCTGTAGCTGCCGGAGGTCGTGCAGCAGCAGCAGCAGCGCAAGCGAGAGCAAGAGCAGAGCAACAGCACGAACGAAAGCAAGAGCAGTGCAGTAGCATGACCGACAACAAGAACAGAGCCGCAGCGCGAGCGAGAGCCGGAGCAGCTGCAGCTAGTGCCGTTGTGGAAGTCGCCGCCGAGGAAGCAACGACATGGGAGAGAGATGTCGTGGATGATGTGGCCAGCGACAGCGTCGTCGATGGAGACCCGCCATGTCTGCTCGGTATCGAGCACCGGCAGCCCCGTGAGATTGAATAAAAGATAAAATGCAGCGGTGAGTGCAGAACCTCCTTGGTGGTGCCGAGTTGGCCTCGGCTTCATCGAAGGAATTGGTGAGGGTGATGCAGTTCCGGTGGGGCAGGTCAAGACGATGCTTTGGGGGTTGAGGTGGCGCGATAGACGAGGCGAATTTCGGCGCAGCTCCTTGGAGGTGGAGGACGGGGCGACTGATCCGGTGGGACGACAAGATCGACAATGGATCCTCATCCAGTGCGGTGGATGAGGGACGGCGAGCTGTTGCGGTGGACGACGTAGTCGGGGAAGAGTCTCCGGCTGGGCAGCAGTCAGGAGGCTGACGGAGGAGCGTGGGGTTTCGCGGGTTTTGGCGGCCTCGGTGTACGAATGGGGGGTGAAGGGGGAGGGGGTGCCAAGCTTAGGGACGTGCTTGTCCGAAATGTAGGGTAAGTTACCAGCATACCCCCACTGGTTTTGACACCGCGACGTGGAGCTTCATTTCCAGCTGGGGGGTAGAAGGGGGATTTCGCTTGTCTGGGCTACAGGACCAATTTCGGATGAGGAGGGAGTTCTCGCGCGCGTCCAAATTTTGGGATAACAAGGTGCGACACGGGTTGAAGAGGCGGGAGTTTCAAAGCAGGTGAGACAATACTCGAGCTTGAAAATTTCGGGATAACAAGGTGTGGATTCCTTGTTCGGTAGAACAAACTTAACGTGTAAAAAAACAATTCATACAAGACACAAGAGAGTCATGTCCCCTTTTACTATATTTCTATAGATGCCATTGAAAAAACTACAAGAAAATTGTAAAAAAAATCGGGAGAACAAGATGACCCTGCATAGTACCAAATCGATTCGCACTTCCCTCAACAACAACAAAAAACAAATCAATTCCCACCAAAGAAAGAGTAATGTCCCTTTTTATATGATTACAAATGCCAAGATCTCGAATTTCAATTTCTGAATCCAAATTATGTTGAATTCGAATATATCGTTAGGTGACCTTGCGGTTTATAATTGATGTAGTCGTACATTTTTATCTTCCATCATATCTGAACATTTTACTCCACCATGTGAACATATATATTGTCGTCTACCATATGGACTAAATTTGAATCAATTTTCCTTATTTGAATACGATTGTTATCAAGTTATACAATAATTTAAATATTATCTTGATAACAAAAAACATGCATATAGCAGTAATCATATTTCACTATGAACTACATGTACCATACGCTCTCCAATTCAAATATTTGTATCCATTTTATGTTGAATTCAAATCATAGTACATTATTGGTCTAGGTAGCGAGATGTTCGGGATAATCTAAACCCTGTTTTCATATGTATAATTTTTGGCTGAATTGGGACAAGTTTTAGTATAAGCTTCTTGCAAAACCGGAGATTCTCTCAACAAGCCTCGTGGTTCCGAGAGGGAACGTGTCACCTTTGTGTGCGAAACGATATACGTTGCCTCCGCCCTGATTTTCTTTACAGAGGCAACATAGAACTATATGAGTGCCCTGTTAAATTTTGGAATTATTTCGTGTTCATTTGGCCTTTTTATACATTAATTGAGTTTCTATACTTTTAATGTGCATAATCTAAATATGAATTGCATGCACATGCTCCGGTGCACCAAAGTGGGTTGAAAAATCACATGTGTGTCCTTGGTTGAATTTCTAGGTCCCATGGAAGAAATGAGAATGAGATTCAAACATCTGGGCGTCATGACTCGGCCGAGAACATCGAGAAACTTAGATTTTAAATTCATGTAAATCCAAAACTCGCCTGGAAATCATGAAACTTGGCATGGTGTCATGTCATGGCACTTACATGTTGTGGTAAAAAATTGGGCCGATTTGGAAGCTCGTGGTTCTATGAGGAACATGCTACCTTTGAGTGTGAAACAATATACACTGCCCCCCTTGAGTTTCTTAACAAAGGCAACATAGAACTACATGAGTGCCCTGTTAAATTTTGGAATTATTCCGGGTTCATTGTTGTTTTTTATACATTAATTGAGTTTCTGGTCATTTAATGTGCATAAGTGAAATTTGAACTACAAGCACATGCTCTCGTGCACCAAAGTTGGTTGAAAATCACATTTGTGTCCTCGGGTGAATTTCTAGGTCCCGTGCAAGAAATGAGAATAAAATTAAAACATCTGGGCATCGTGGCTCGACCGAGAACATTGAGAAACTTGGTTTTAAAATTCTTGTAAATCCAAAACACGTCTGAAAATCATGAAACTTGGCATGTGTGTCATGTCATGGTACTACCATGCTGTGGTAAAAAAATTGGCCGAATAGGAACAGATTTTGGTATAAGCTTCTTGCAAACCGAAGCTTCTCTCAAGAAGGCTCGTGGTTCAGAGAGGGAACGTGCCACCTTTGAGTGCGAAATGATATACGCTGTCCCCCTTGTGTTTATTTACAAAGGCAACATAGAACTACATGAGTGCCCTGTTAAATTTTGGAATTTTTCCGGCTACATTTGGCCTTATTTACACATTAATTGAGTTTTTGGTCATTTAATGTGCATAATTCAAATTTGAACTACAAGCACATGCTCCCGTGCACCAAAGTTGGTTGAAAAATCAGATTTGTGTCCTCGGGTGAATTTCTAGGTCCCATGCAAAAAATGAGAATAAAATTCAAACATCTGGGCATCGTGGCTCGGTCGAGAACATCGAGAAACTTGGTTTTAAAATCATGAAACTTGGCATGGTGTCATGTCATGATAGTACCATGCCGTGGTACAAAAAATTGGCCGAATAGGAACAAATTTTGGTATAAGCTTCTTGCAAATCGGAGCTTCTCTCAAGAAGGCTCGTGGTTCTGGGAGGGAATGTGTCACCTTTGTGTGCAGAATTCAAATTTGAAATACAAGCACATATTCCAATGCACCATAGTTGGTTGAAAAATCACATGTGTGTCCTCGGGTAAATTTCTAGGTTCCATGTAAGCAATGGGAATGAAATTCAAAATTCTGGGCGTTGTGGCTGGGTTGGAAACATTGAGAAAATTAGTTTTTTACTTCCCGTAAATCCAAAACACGCATGAAAATAATGAAACTTGGCTTGGTGCCATGACATGGCACCAACATGCTGTGGTAATTTTGCAGTCCGGTTTGCGAAGGCGCACACATTAACAATCAACAAAGTCATTTTGGAACAAGTGTTTTCACGTTACAATCGGAAACACAAGTATTATTAAAACCGTGGGCGTTCTACTTACTAGTACCATTTACGTGCCGCCATGCGTCTCCATTTTTTATTAGCTAGGAGGCGCCATGCAAGGTAGCTATTTGAGTACGAGAGGCGTGCGATCAGACCCCTGCACGTGCTTATCGGGAGGAGAGCCCTTTGACCTCCATTTGCCATCCACCTCTCTCCCAAGGTCTCCATTAATGGCGCCCGGGCCTCTATTTAATGGCGTGGTTATGTCTCACTCGACTGAGATTTAAGAGAGAAAAAAGAAAATCTGAAAGCACGGATCTTGATGTAAGATCCAACGGACCAATATAGCATCTACTGCGACTTATAGTAGGACTGATGAATATATAAGGACGATTAATTCTCTTACATAATTAGAAAGATAATTAAAAAAGCCACATGCGGCTACGCCCGAAATACACAAGGGCAAAAGAAGAAGGAAGACAAGGATCTAGCTTGCTGATCTCTACTTTCTTGATGCGTTGCTGCAGGCCGCGGGAACTAGTCTCCACGGCGATCGGCGATGAGCTCTTTCATGTCCTCAAGACGCTGCCTGAGAACATCCACGGATTCCTCCACCAGCCTTTGGCACTCGTTGTGGAGCATGTCATTCTCGTCCATAAGTTTCTTGACGATGACGCCGGTCCTCTTCAACAAGGCACTGGTCTCCTCCTGCTGGTCTCCACTTCAGATGATCTTCGCCCTCAGCAGGTCGTGCTCGGCCCGGAGCCTCTCATTGCCCTCCCTTAGTTGCCGGATGACACCGGTAGACTGTTCAAACGAGGCTTTCATGTCGTCCTGCAACCCCGCCCAGCCAGAGATCTGATCCATCTGGCTATGGACGATCGCATGCATGCTCCTGTAACAGTCGTCGTGTGAGAAATTTTCCTAGGCCACCGCGGCGCGGCAGGACATCTCTGCTGCATTCGTGGCGTGGAGGGACATATCTGCTGCTTCCGCGGTGCGGCCGGACCAGTCTGCTGCATCGATGGCACGGTGGGACCTCCGTGCTGCTTCAGAGGCGCGGCGGCACCTCTGTGCTGCTACTTCCGTGTGGCGGGACTTGTCGGCTGCTCATGCAGCGAGGCGGGACATCTCTCGTGCTTCTGCTTCCATGCTCGCCTCTCCCTGGTGGCAATCTCTCGACCCAGAACTCACGCTGGCCATGGCAGACGCAAGGGAAAGATGTTGAATGACTTGTTTGTTTTTGTGGATGAGGAGTTGAGGAGGAATGTGCAGTCATCTTGGCATAGTAGAATTTATAACCGAGTACTAATACACTCCTAAGTGGGAAACCGTTTAGGTTGTGATCAGTGTGAAGAGGTTTGCAATTCAATATAGCGTGGTACTAATACGCTCCTAAGTGGGAAACCGTTTAGGTTGTGATCAGTGGGAACAAGTTTGCAATTCAATATAGCGTGGAGTAATTTGGAATGTGACGAGAGGCAAGCTCAAAATTTATTGACGGTTCTAGTTTTGAAGTGCGGCACTATTCCTAGATGGAGTAGTTCTTTTTCTACTCCCTCCTTTCCGGTTTATAGGGCTTATCTCAAAATTTTAGTTTTTCCATTTTATAAGGCTCAATCTGGTTGTTCCCCATCACATGTTCAGATTCCAAGGTGCATTAAATCATTGCATGCAAGTATTAAGAGAAAATTGACCAATGCATGTACTTTATGCATGCATGCATTGCAATTAATGCATTGATAAACATAATTTTTTTAGAAAAACAAGAGCATTAATTAGGTGCTTTTGCAAAACTACAAAAAATATTCCACCACTCACCATCTTGGTTGGTGAGATTTTTGAATTAAGCCCTATAAACCGGAAAGGAGAGAGTACTGCTGTGTACGTGCAATAACTGGCACCGTCGAATACATATCTTACGGTTAATGGGGCGTTCGACGGGAATAGCCGCGTGGTGAGCTCTAGGCTAGTCTTTTTTCAGACGCATTAAACCTATCTATCGGGACTTCTCGCACGCACCATCGTGCCACCCACAAAAACTTGTACTCTGAGTTTAGTACGTTATACAGGAAGAGAAGAGGTGCACGCACGCACTCGTCCTCTCACACACGCGTCTGTTTTTTCTCGAAAAGAAGGATGATGGCCCCCGGCCTCTTCATCTGGGAGTCACACACGCATCTGTAGCTACGAATTGTAGTGTTCTGAACCATCCGATTGGCTCTATCATGGATGTCCCTATATACTAAAACATGTGTAGATACATCTACATTTTGACAAATGGAAGGCATGTATTGTGGAATGGAGGGAGTGCTTGTCATCAAAACGGATAAAATGGGACGTATCTAGAACTAAAATACGTCAACATACATCTCCTTTTATCCATTTTGATGACAAGTAGTACTTCTTACCCAAAGGAACTTTATATCCAATAGACACAAAATATCTGTTCGACTGTTGGAAATTAATGATCTAATGTCGAAGTAATTGCTGCATCGCCACCAAAACCCACCATTTCTTAAGCTAAAGTAGACCGAGGCAATCCCTCTATTAGCATATTACCAAGATAAACAGAAGGCACTGTAGAAACATTTAGGACGTGAGCTTGTCAATCTGAATATGGAGGGACACCAGCTTAGCCCCGGCTAGCAGCTTGGGCGGAACTGTGAAGAAGGTTAGCTCCTGCACGTCGACGTTGCCGGGATCCTTGTTCCTTGTCACCTCCATTTCCACCTTGACAGTATCAGTCGTGCCTTTGGGCTCCCCCGGCGGGCCGTTCGCCCACAGCTTGGCCACATAGTGCGGCAGTGGGGACACCCCCACTCTGATGCAGACGACCGACACGGTGATAGGCGCGCCGATGTCGAGCACACCTCCGACCAAGAAAAACGCACGGCCATCCACCTCCGCGAACAGCAAGAGCCGTGGCTCCGACAGTGGCACTTGTAGCTGGAGCACCTTGCCGTATTGGATCCTGTGCATGAGCATGGGATGTGCGGTGCTGATGTGGTGGTAGAGCGCCGGCGGTGGGCCTTTGTAGCCGCAGACGGGCACGAGGCATTTGCAGGGCGCGAGCGGACACACGCTCTGGTGATCGGTGAGCTTGTGGTAAGTGGCGTAGAGCCCACAACCTTTGTGCGGGCAATCCACCCTCACCGACGAAAGGACGGAGTCTACCGCCGTGTTCCGCACGTCGAAGCCACCGCCGTGCTCGCACTTCTGGAACTGCCGCTGGTTCCCGAGGTGATCGACGCGGTAGTCCACGCAGGCCAGGTGCCCTCCCTTGCACTACAGAAATCAATCGAACAACACATCAATCAAGAAATGTCGGTGTCAAAACCGGCGGATCTCGGGTAGGGGGTCCCGAACTATGCGTCTAAGGCTAATGGTAACAGGAGGCTGGGGACACGATGTTTACCCAGGTTCGGGCCCTCTCGATGGAGGTAATACCCTACTTCCTGCTTGATTGATCTTGATGATATGAGTATTACAAGAGTTGATCTACCACGAGATTAGAGAGGCTAAACCCTAGAAGCTAGCCTATGGTATGATTGTTAATCATGTCCTACGGACTAAACCCTCCGGTTTATATAGACACCGGAGGGGGCTAGGGTTACACAAGGTCGGTTTACAGAGGAAGAGATCTACATCCGAATCGGCAAGCTTGCCTTCCACGCCAAGGAGAGTCCCATACGGACACAGGACGAAGTCTTCTATCTTGTATCTTCATAGTCCAACAGTCCGACCAAAGTACATAGTCCGTTTGTCCGGATACCCCCTTATCCAGGACTCCCTCAGTAGCCCCTGAACTAGGCTTCAATGATGATGAGTCTGGCGCATAGATTGTCTACAGCATTGCGAGGCGGGTTCCATCTCCGAATACTTCAAGATTAATTCCGAACACAAGGACCGTGTCCGGCTCTGTAAGATAAATTCCGTATACCACCGTAGAGAGAATAATAATCCACGAAAATGTTCTGCTGACAATTCTTTGAAAAGCGACATCACGCCACGGTCCGGCTTTTATTCAAACCATTTTTACAACCTGTTTTCGCACACATCACGATGCAGTTTCTTTGGCACGTCTTGTCAAAGCAGAGATCGTGTCCCCTTATTGCGGGATCTCCATCAATACGGGTATGGGTAACCCAACCAGCGCCACCAATCGAGGCACTTGGAAAAACAAGAGATTTCAAGAGGCAAGTGGGGAGGCGCACATTCTGAATCGCCTTTATAAACGGACAGAGATCTCCCGTTTTCACCCACGCCTTCTTCCTCCTTTGCTCATCCGTTCTCGCACCCTTGAGCTCCAACGCCCAAGTTCTCACCTTCTCCGTGGGATCACAATATGTCCGGAGCGGGAGGCAGGTGGATGGCCTCCTCTGTCACAGAGGAGAACATCACCAAGCTTTGGCAGGCCGGATACTTGGCCGAGAGCATCGCGCACAGGCTTCCGACGGAGGGACAGATTACCCCCACTCTAAAGTCTCGGGAGAGAGTAGTATTTCTCCCTCATTTCATCCGCGGACTAGGATTTCCACTCCACCCGTTCGTCTGTGGGCTTATGTACAACTACGGGCTAGACTTCCACGATCTAGCCCCGAATTTCGTCCTCAACATCTCGGTGTTCATTGTCGTGTGTGAGGCTTTCCTCCACATCAAACCTCACTTCGGCCTGTGGCTGAAAAACTTCTGCGTGAAGCCAAAGATCGTGAGCGGCCAACAGGCGGAGTGCGGAGGCGCCATGGTGGGCAAGATGCCCAACATCGCATGGCTCGACGGCTCCTTCATGGAATTCATTAAAGGATGGCAATCAGGATGGTTCTACATCACCGAGCCGTGCGACACCAACTGGGTGGTGGCCCCCAAATTTAGATCCGCAATCCCCATGCAGCTCACTTCTTGGGAAAAGAAGGGCCTGGCCTGGGGCGAACCCACGGAGGTGACCAGGCTCGAGACTTGCATCAAGAGTATGAGGGACAAGAACATCAAGCTTGTCAACGTGGTCCAGGTCATGCTCATCCGCCGGATTCTCCCGTGTCAAAGAAGGGCATTTGATATGTGGGAATTCAACTCGGCCGAACACCAGATGCTACTGGAGCTCTATGACATGACACACAAAGAAATATGGAAGGTGCTGTTCAAGACCGGCGAAGTTCCTCCTCCCCTTTCCGAGGACTGCGGGCTCAGCGCAACGTACCTCGCCTTACCAGTAAGGCCTCTGATTATCACAAGATGTTTCTTTCCTGGTATATTTATGGGAGGATTTTTAAGTCACCACGCTGACCAAACATGACTGGGTGGAGACAGCGGAGCGGATCGACTGTCCGGCTCCCTTGCCCAAGGACCCAGTGAACGCTCTCCTGGCGGAGATGCTGGTTCCGGCGCCTTACAAGGTGCTGGAGAAAAAGGCCGAATAGAAGGCCACGGGGACCCGGAAGGGTCTTCGGCACGAGACCGTACCCGACGCCTCGCTGGAAGAGGACGAGGTGCACTCCTCCCACGAAGGGGAGGAGAGGAAGAAGAAGAGGGCCGCCTCAACTGAGGAGGCCGAGGGGCCCAAGAAGGCGGTCGCGGGGACCAAAAATAGGCTCCGGCGCAGGGCCGTAATAGGGTCATCATCCGAAGATGACGAAGAAGATTCCCCCCTGAGGACGGGGGGAAACGTGAAGAGATGCCTCCTCCCCGTACTGGGGAGGGGAAGAAAAGGAAGGCCACCTCATCGGGGGAGGCTGGGACGCCGAAGAGGGAAAGGCGTCCCTTCCAAATAACTCCACCACCGCCGCTTACAGCGACGAGGAGTGGCTACCCAGGGGCAATCCCCGGGCGAGGTCATAAGTATCCACATTCCTTAATATATTTCATGCGACTCTGACCCCATGATTTTCAATAATGCTGAAAACGTATATACAGTCCGACCAGGTCCAATCTCGGGGTGTCCTCATCGGAGGAATCTCTGGATGAGTCGGAGATCACTTCCGATGGCCACCTCCCCACGACTTGCGGATGACACCGAGGTGTTGTCCCGAAGGATGCCAGAGCAGGGGGCGACGGTTTCGGAGACGCCCCAAGGGAAAATCCCGGGCGCCGGACACATGGGGGGTAATACCCCCGTGGATTGTGAAGACGGGAGCCAGAGCAAGCCTGATACTACGCCGGAGCCTTCGACGGCTCCGGATTCCAGAAGGCAGCCCCTCGCGAAGGAGAGCGGGCCGGCCGTGCCGATGACCTCCGCCCAGCCGGAGGCATCGGATAAGTTGTTGGAAGTGCTTTGAGGCGCTTCCATCGATGATGAGCACCGTACTCATGAGTATGATGATTGAGAAGGTTCGATTCGCCAAGAGCGGATTGACCGAAGCCTGTACCAGCCTACTAACAAGCTTTGAGGTAAGTAAAAAAGGTGTGAGGAAATATCACCCGATAGACAGTTGCCCCTGATACTCTGGTTGGTGTTCGGAAAGAAAAGCCAAACGGAGGGTCAACTAAAAAACCATAGGAAGCTAATAGTACTTGTTTGTATGAACAGGCACTGTTGCTGACCGCTGCTACGTGCATGGCTGAGGTCGTCGGACTTAAGCGCGAACTCGGGCAGGCCGAAGAAGAGCTCGGCCTTGTGAAGAAGCAACTCGAGGAGAACAAAGGTAAGTGAAACCCCGTCCGTATGTCCTGTAAAGGAGAAAAAGTTGATGATGCTAACAAGAAGCATCATGGCTTTTGATAGGGACCATGATCAAAGTGGCGGCCCTGAAGGAAGCGCTGTCCGCGGCCGAAGCCAAGGTGGACACAGAGCGCGCCGAGCGCGAGAAGCAAGATGCTCGGGCGGGGAGGTACAACAAGAGCTCCAGGAGCTTGGCAAAAAGTTCGAGTCCTTGGAGCATGACTTCGAGACCCAAGGGTCTGAGCTTGCGAAGGCCATCCATAGTGCGGCGGATGCCAAGGCCGAAGCCCAAAGGGCCCTTCAGGAAATCCAGGCAGCCAAGAAGATAGCGGATGGTAAGACATTCTTTATGCAAAGCAAGCATGTGGAGGAGTCATTTATTTTACTTACACGAATCCGGAGCTCTCCAGGGGCATTCGCAGATCTGCCACGCAGCATTTCGGATGTCGCGGAGTTCTACCGTGCTGAATAGGGTAGCTCTACGGAGAAGCAATTCTGGTCCCAATATACTGGGATCGAACACCCGATGCCTCTGAGTGACCAGCTGAAGCACCTGGTCAAACTCCACAATGCAACCGAACAGGCCATGAAGGATCTCATAGTCCGGATGTGGCCTGGCGAGCCCCTGCCCGGCAGCTATTTTGGCCTGGTGAAGTAGATGGTGCATGCCTGTCCATGGCTAGAAGTTATCAAGCAGTCTGTATGTATTGAGGGTACCCGACGGGCCTTTGCCCGCGCGAAGATGCATTGGGGCAAACTGGATGATGAGCAGCTCGTGAAGGGTGGACCCCCGAAGGGAAAGGAGCACCGCTATCCCAAAATGTATTATGATGGTGTTATGAAAGGTGCTCGGCTTGTGGCAAGTGAATGTCCTAAGAACATAATTTTTTGAGTGAAATGTACTCATGTCGTCCCTGTAATATGAGAACGGGTTTGTTTGTGCTATGTGACACTTTGTTTGATTTAAAATATTACCTTCTCTTCGGCCGTTTATCGAAATCTGAAAGTAGGCCAGTCGTCGTCTTCCGCCCCCTTGTAACTAGTACTAGGGTGTTCGTGGATTCCCGAACACTCTTTAACCAAAGTTGTGGTCCTTTAAGGAGGTATTTAGCGCAGCGAACGAGGCAATCGGACTATTTGGCTTTACAACTCTCACTTGGCCATAGAAGTCTATAATTTTAAATTTCGGCGAAGCCCCTAGTATTCGGAAGGCCGAACTGGGGTGTTATACATGCCTAAATCGGGCAAGGCCGATTCCTCGCCTTAAGTGGAAAAAATCTTTAGGGATTTTAGTACCTCGCGAACAGCGACCAGCTCTCGCCGCATCATGACGGTCAGTTTTCGGCTTTCTCTACTGAGGTGCTCGTCCGGAAGAACTGGGACACAATCGCAGTAGTTCTCCCTGTGCTACCTTAGCCGATATAACGGAATGTAAGGTACCAAAACAAGGGAGCCAGGCTATCCCAACTATCGTCCCAAGACATGATTCAGAGCTGATGCATATAATGCTATAAGTTCGGGGTGCCGCACTATTGAAAGTGTTCGGAGTTTTCTTGGCATGTTATGGGGCTCGATAAGAAGCCCCTGGCAAACTGACCGTACCAAAATGTACGGATACAATATTGAATAAATATTCAACAGAAAGTATGAGGATAGTAATAATAAGCTGACGCTATGTACTACTTCCAATTTATTTGGACAATACATCAAAACGTAGGTGTACTATTGATGCATTAAGCAGAAAGGAATAGGACTATTTGACATGTCCTATCCAAGGGCAGGCTACATGCAGGTATGTAAAGACAGGTATAACGATCATTGAAGACGACTACCTGGGTATTCCCTTGTGTGCAATGCCTCTTGCTTCCTTGGTGTGCCTCTTGTGATGAGTCCGGCTATCCGATCTCTCTAAAGGGGCTGCCCAAAAGTGGGGTCCTGAAAAAAGAAAAAAGGTGTGCTGGCTTCATGGCGGCTGACCGCACTCTGGCCGCATTATCGTCTTGCCTCCACCTATGCCCATGGTATTTTGAGCACGTAGTTGTGTACGCGTGGCACGAACACCACTTGAATGGGGTTGGGGTGAATGCCGGACTGTTAATCGAGCTCATGGCGTGCCTGACGGTCCTGTTGCGTGGTACTCTGGACTCGCTTGACGCTGTTCGGGGATGTCGCTGCCAAATTGGCCGATTGCCGGAGGAGGCTGCTTTGTACTTCTGTCGTGAGGACCGCAGTATGCTCTTCCGTACGGAGGGAGCGGTTTGTATTTCCATTGACTGTTATGACCCCGCGAGGTCCTAGCATCTTGATCTTGAGGTATGCATAGTGTGGTACCGTGTTGAAACGAGTGAACACGGTTCGTCCAAGTAGTGCATGGTAGCCGCTACGGAAGGGGACGATATCGAAGATTAACTCCTCGCTTCGGAAGTTATCCGGAGATCCTAAGACCACTTCCAGTATTATTGAGCCCGTGCAGCGGGCCTCTACCCCTGGAGTTACACCTTTGAAGGTGGTTTTGGTGGGTTTGATCCGTGAGGGAGCGATGTCCATTTTGTGCACTGTGTCCTGATAACGCAGGTTCAGGCTGCTGCCACCGTCCATGAGGACTCGCGTGAGGTGGAACCCGTCGATGATTGGGTCAACGAGCAGTGTGGCTGAGCCACCGTGACGGATGCTGGTGGGATGGTCCCTACGATCGAAAGTGATCGGGCAGGATGACCATGGGTTGAATTTTGGGGCGACGGGGTCCATCGCATAGACGTCCCTTAGTGCATGCTTTCACTCCCATTTGGGGATGTGAGTGGCATAAATCATGTTCATCATTTTTACCCGGGGAGGAAATTTCTTCTATCCTCCAGTGTTCGGACGCCGGGGCTCCTCGTCATCATCGCACTGCAGCCCCTTGTCCTTGTTCTCGGCATTTATCTTGCCGGCCTATTTGAACACCCAGCAATCTCTGTTAGTGTGATTGGCTGGTTTATCGGGGGTGCCGTGAATCTGGCACGAGCAGTTGAGTATGCGGTCCAGACTGGACGATCTCGGATTGTTTCTTTTGAACGGCTTCTTCCGCTGACCGGATTTGGAGTTGCTGAATCCAGCATTGACTGCCGTATCCTCAGAATTGTCGCCATTGTTCCAGCACTTGTGTCTGTTGCGCCGCGGCTTTCCGTTACTGTCACGGGTATCTGAAGTGCCAGGGTTTCCTAGCGCGGTGTTGCTGCGAGCCAGCCAACTATCCTCGCCCGCGCAAAAGTGGGTCATTAGTGTCGTGAGTGCCGCCATGGTCTTCGGTTTTTCTTGGTCGAGGTGTCGGGCAAGCCACTTGTCACGGATATTATGCTTAAAGGCCGCCAGGGCCTCAGCGTCCGGACAGTCGACAATTTGGCTCTTCTTAGTTAGGAACCGAGTCCAGAATTTCCTGGATGACTCTCCGGGCTGTTGGGTAATGTGACTTAAGTCATCAGCATCCGGTGGTCGCACATAGGTGCCCTGGAAGTTATCAAGGAATGCGTCCTCGAGATTTTCCCAACTGCTAATGGAGTTTGCTGGCAGGCTATTTAGCCAGTGTCGGGCTAGCCCTTTAAGCTTGAGTGGGAGGTACTTGATGGCATGTAGGTCATCACCGCGGGCCATGTGAATGTGGAGAAGAAAATCCTCAATCCACACCGCGGGGTCTATTGTGCCATCATATGACTCGATGTTGACGGGTTTAAACCCTTCTGGGAATTCATGTTCCATTACTTCATCAGTGAACAGAGGGGGTGTGCGCCGCCTCTGTGCTGGGCTATATCGCAGCGTAGTCCGATTGGGTCTGGTCAGTAATGTTCGGCTTGGCCGGATTTATCAGTGTTGTATCCGGTGTGACGATCGTGTCCTGAGCTGTGGCGCGCCCCCGTGATCCATAGATCGATCTTGGTTGTCCTGCGTTGTTGTCCAATATGTCTCGCAGGTCCTGCACATTGCCCCGGGCTGTAGTGAACCGGCATGGGGATGCGGGCTGGTGTCCGGCCTGAAATGCCGTTTTATCCCGGCCACGTGGTGGCCGGTCAGCCTCGTCCCGTGCTGGATTTTCAGGCTCTTCGGTCTCTTCTTCGAGCGGTTTGTATTTTGGGTATCCCCTGCTCGGGGGTTCGCGTCTGTATCCTCGGCCGCCAGGACTTTGGTCCATCAGTCTGCGAGCAGATCTTGGAGCTTGGATCTGTGGCTATAAGTCGGCGCTTGAAGCGCTCCTGCTCTATGGGATCCTCTAGTACGCCGAACTCGTCGTCACCGAGGCTCACCTCATCCTCGGAGGGAGGCATATAGTTATCATCATCCAAGTATCCGTCTGTTGCCTGTTCGTCTGGGCTAGCCAGCCCGTGTTCCTGTGCGGCTTGCTCGAAGGCAGGTTGATCAGGGTCGTACTCCTCCTTGGCATCATCTGGCTTTTCTTCTCTAGTGCCAGTATTGTTGTGGTGAGGCTTGGAGCAGCACCGATGACGCCCATGTTTTGCTTTCTTCCCCGAGAGGTTTTCTCCCGTTGCCTCATCGCCATTGGTTTCTTTGGGAGTATCCACCATATATATATATCATATGAAGAGGTGGCAGTCCAGCGCCCTGTGGGCGGTGGTTCCTATTCTTCTCCCGCATCATCGTCTATGTCGTCGATGTCTTCAGAGTCGAAGTTAAGCACGTCGGTCAAGTCATTGACCGTGGCTACTAAGTGGTTAGTGGGTGGGTAACGAATTTCTTCGTCGCCAGCTTCCCATTCGAGCCGGACATAGTTCGGCCAGGTGTATCCTGACAAAGAGAGAGACCTCAATGAATTCAGCATGTCTCCGATGGGTGAGTGCTGAAAGATATCAGCGGTGGGCACGAGTGCGCGCGGTCCGGAGAACACGCCGGAGACGAGTCCGGGGGTCCGGAAATACAGATTTCCTTAGGAGAGGAGTCTGCGGTCGGCTCCAACGGCGATGAGTGTGCGGCCTCCGGGGCGGGGTCCATCCACCCATCCTCGGAAGGCACGACTTTCTCTGGAGCAAAGTCTGAAGCTCCAGCAGGCGCAATATTCTAAATAATATCCAACTCCAGATCTAGGTCATGCACGTCGCGATTGTTTGGCACTCCTGACGCGGGCCCGAGTCCGTCGAAGATCAAGTCTCCGTGGATGTCGGCAGTGTAGTTTAGGTTTCCAAACCTGACCTGATGGCCAGGGGCGTAGCTATCGATCTGCTCCAGATGGCCAAGCGAGTTGGCACGCAGTGCGAAGCCGCCGAACACGAAGATCTGTCCGGGGAGAAAAGTCCCACCGAGGATGGCGTTGTTGAAGGTTGGAGAAGCCATCGAGCCTTATTGTGACGACACAGAGGAACTCTCAATGAAAGCACCAATGTCGGTGTCAAAACCAGCGGATCTCGGGTAGTGGGTACAGAATTGTGCGTCTAAGGCTAATGGTAACAGGAGGCTGGGGACACGATGTTTACCCAGGTTCGGGCCCTCTCGATGGAGGTAATACCCTACTTCCTGCTTGATTGATCTTGATTATATGAGTATTACAAGAGTTGATCTACCATGAGACAAGAGAGGCTAAACCCTAGAAGCTAGCCTATGGTATGATTGTTGATCATGTCCTACGGACTAAACCCTCCGGTTTATATAGACACCAGAGGGGGCTAGGGTTACACAAGGTCAGTTTACAGAGGAGGAGATCTACATCCGAATCGCCAAGCTTGCCTTCCACGCCAAGGAGAGTCCCATCTGGACACGGGACGAAGTCTTCTATCTTGTACCTTCATAGTCCAACAGTCCGGCCAAAGTACATAGTCCGGCTGTCCGGATACCCCCTTATCCAGGACGCCCTCACCTGCACCTTGCTCAATCAGCCGAACGGATGAGGTGTATTCGAACCTCATACACTGGAGGCATCAAGGGGTGGAGGCACAAGGGGCAGTGGAGCACGGTGAGGTCCATCGAGACCTTAGAGAGCTTCATCGTCGGGTCCTGTTCGGTCTGCATGATCTCGCCCTCCTCGTGCACAACCATCTCTCGACTTGGGTCGGGGCAATACAAAGCTTTACCGTCACATATTTTATACTGCTTCAAGGTGCATTAAATCAACACATGCAAGTATCCAAAGGAGAGTCATGGCATGCATGCATGCGTTGTAATTAATGCATCGGTAAACGCAAATTATTGAAATATATCAAGTGCAGTGCTTCGATGTGTCACGCCAACTCGTACATCAACGAGCAGTTTGATTATCCTCTCCCTCGCGGACTTAACTGCACCTGCCTTTGGCTGTATGACTGGTTGGCCACACACCTGTCGGGCCCACCTGTCATACACGCAAAGGCAGGAGCGTCCCTCCCTCACCCATGAGCATGGTGGCTGGCAAGACTAGGAGAAGCTTTCACTACACTCTCTCCCTCCCGCACGCGGTGGACATGCAACAGTTCAATCGGTGTCAGATGGCCAGAAGCATACTGTAGTACTCCTCCAGTGAAGTAGTACTCCATCATTGTTCGACTTCCCGAAGAGGCGAAGATCCAAGCACAGCCCAGACGCTCGTGTGGCAGTTTGATGTGTAGAGTAGTCTAGGATAGCGTGTACCGTGCATGTAAGCTTAAAATCGTTGGGGTCGGCTCCATGCTATGTGGCCATCTCGAAGTTTTAAAAAAAAAATTAAAATAGTCTTCTGGCCCTACCTGTCACCCTGGTGATTGTAGTTTGCACGCTCATCTGGTCAAGACAGGAATATATATTTTAATTTGTATTTTTTCAAAAAGGGGGGACTCTCCGTCCTCTGCATCAGAACGATGCATACAACGACATATATTTTAATTTGTGGTGGGTAAATGTTAGAGGTTGCAGTAAATATATTGTACACTGCTTTTCTTTCAGCCAAGTTTAGAGGCAAGCATGTGGGGCTAGTGCTATGATGTGTCGCGTCAACTCGTACAACGAGGAGAAGCTTGATTTTACTACTACACGCCTTCTCCCTCGCCCATGCGCGCTGTTCCTCGTAAACAAGGATAGGCTTGTGCTTAGTAGTACTTCTACAACAAGCTATCTGTCCCGCTCGCGGTGGACGGACATGCAGAAGTGGATTCGATAGTGTAGAAGCAGTAGTAGTAACATCATTGTTCTTCTTCTCGAAGAGGCGAAGAGCCAAGGGCAAACCGAACGTTGCAGTTGCGAACATTGGAGCACGCATATAGCAAGGCTCTTGCATGAGACAAAATTGCTATGTGAGCCCACTATTGTACTAGTACGTACAACTACTTGCTAGTAAAGCCCTGTAAACCAGAAAGGAGTATTTGCCCTTCTAGAGATTTCAACAAGTGACTAGACTACACCGAGACGGAGTACATATGGAGCAAAATGAGTGAATCCGCATCGTAAATAAATACGTACTAGTTCTATCATTTTCCTCTCCGAGGTGCACAATATTGAGTATACTGACTAGTCTCTTTTTGACAGGCATTTACGTTTTTTGACACAGTACAGACGCAAGCGCGCATATACACGCGCATACACTCATCCCTATGAATGCACACACACACACACGGCATTATCATCTTGAAATTTATGAAGTAACCATAGGCACCTCATCGTCGATAGGTCCATAGGTGCTTGAATGCCAAGGAGGGGGAGGGTAGCGGTTCTCGAGACATTGAACGGTCAATGATGCATCCTCAATTACATGCAGAGGGAGTTAATTGGAGAAGCAGAATAGATCCAGCACGATGTGAATGCAACAAAGTTTGGACTCTCATATAATAAAGGCGCCCCACCACTCCAATCCATCTACTCCCAAGTCTCTGCGCAACACTGCTCACTCCAATCCAAGACCTAGTGACCAGAAGCCACAAGCACCTATGGAGGCGATGGACGCGAGCGGCAGACAGCTGTGCCAAATCATCCAAGGTGCTGGCCTGCGGCCCCGCACCGCACAGCGTTTCCAGACAGTGCTGGCGACCGCCGGCATCGTAGCCCTCGCCGAGGCTAGCTTCGCCTCTCGCATGGACGACATGATGGTCAACTCCATCCGCAAGTTCAACGCCGTCAAGAAGCACGCGGACGACCTTGCCGTACGGCTCCAGCCCGCGCGCCCAGGCTCCTCATTGCCTGCCACCCTCATCGGCCTCACTGGTGACGAACTCTTTCAAGCGCTGGTGGCCCTGCAGGTGCCGGAGGTCGCGATGAAGAATGTGCACCTCGAGGCCGCGCTCGCCGCTCAGCGCCTCGCCATGCAAGAAACCGTCGACCTGCACATCCATGTCTACAAGGAAATCGTCGACATAGGCCACTACAAGGCAAGCGAGGACAAAAGGACGTTGGCCTTCTTCCAGCGGTTGGAATCTTTGGACGCCATTGTTCAGAAGCACGTCAACCTGGCCACCAAAGCCGCTGCTACTTAGGCGCCATTCAGTGGGCCGGCGCCCTGAGTCGAGGAAGTGGACGTCGTCGATGGATGCATCTCTTCTTCTTGCCTCCTGTAACTAGCACTACATCGCCTCATGGCCTTAATGTTTTATTAGTATAGTACTCCCTCCGTTCCCAAAATATAAGTCTTTCTAAAGATTCCAGCAAGTGACTACTACATACGGAGCAAAAGGAGTGAACCTACACTCTAAAGTATGTCTACATACATCTACATGTTGTATTCCATTTGAAATAGTATCTAAAAAGGCTTATATTTAGTAACGGAGGGAGTATATGGCATTTTCATTCCATTCATAACATTTTCACTGTGAGGTGGGGCCGCAGTTGAGCAAACCCACCCCGCCCATCGGGCGTCGGTCGAGTTTAGAATTAGAAGAGAGAAACGAGGGAGGTGAGCTAGCTGTAGCACGAACGCTGTTGTCAGATGGGTCTCGTGTTTAAAGAATAGGAGTACTGAGCACTCATGCCTCTTTTTTTTGAGGGAAAAATTAGTCGTATGTCTAGTACCACTAGTTGGGCGCGTGCGACCTTTAGCTGTCATCACTTCAGGTCTCCTTTTCGAACCGCAGCTATGCTTCATAGTACATATTTTTTATGCATTTATCCTCCTATATGTACTCCTAGGCTATTTCCACGTGCTCCCATTCGCCGACATGTGGGACATAGAGCATCTGGGTCGTAGTGCATGCACGACTCAGAGCATATGCCAGGGTACTTTACATTTTAGACCTCACGAATTACATGCAAACCCCCCGCAGAAAAATAAATAAATGAATGAATTACTACATGAAACCGGATTATTTTTGTAGAAACCAAAGCACGTTCATTAAATTTTGGACATAACACATTTATAAAAAATGACCGGACCTAAACCAGTCTAAGGGCCTCTTTGATTTTTCCCGCAAAAAAAGGGCCTCTTTGATTCGTAGGATACTGAAAACATAGGAATGGGGAAAGTATGATGGCGATGAACCGAGACGAGAACTCTAACTCAGTTAGAGGTTAGAGTTAGATTCTAACCCTGAACTAACTCTAAACCAAAGAGTGTATGGATGGCAGGGTTAGATCGACAATAAATGCTCTTTCTCAATCATTTGACTACTTTGGACCCTATTTCCTGCCGGATTTGGTGTGGCCGGCTCTTCTGTGGCCTCCTCCCGCTCACAATTGACATAAACGAACCATCTATAGAAATCAAGCAAGCAAAACATGATAATTTTTACTTTGTCCATACAAATGAGATATCCCACTTAAACATACAAGTCATCAATCAAGCTTCACAAAAAAAACACTTCATGAAACAAAGCATGAGCTAACTCATCACGGAAGTCATTCACGATAGGGAGGGAGCCCGGAGCCCCTCACGCACCTAGGGAGGAGCTCGCCATCGTCGCTCTGGAGGAAGGCTCTATAGAACCCAAGCGCCGGGAACCCCTCCGATGTTGGCCCTTGCGAGTTGAGGTCGACACCGGCATGCGTAGCAGGGCCGCTTGCCGCCGACTGGGAACTTAATCTTTGGGCCTCTAGAAATAATGCAAGCCTGTAAATAAAATACCTAGAAAGGTGAACTGAATCTTTGGTCCTCTAGAAATAATGCAAGCCTGAAACTGAAATACCTAGAAAGGTGAACTGAAGCTTTGGGCCTCTAGAAATAATGCAAGCCTGAAATTGAAATACCTAGAAAGGTGAATTGAATCTTTGGTCCTCTAGAAAGATTTATTACCTCCTCAAGCAGCATCAAACAATTCCATGCGTGCACCACAAATCGATACCATGTTTGACCAGGATCTACTTTTCCAAATTAGAATTAGTGCTAGAGCGAGCAAGACCAATGATATGGCGGTGAGACAGAGAAGGAACGAACAAACTCACCCCTCTCGCGACCTCCCTGGTAGATGTGCCGCCGCCGTGCACGACAGAGGGAGAAAAACGATTGGTGAAGGGGGAGCAGGGCAACCTTCGAAAGCCGGAGGGAGAGGGCGACCGGAGTAGGGCGGCGAAGGCTGGAAGGAGAGGGCGGCCGGAGGAGAGAGAGGGCAAGTGGCGCTTGGGTGGGAGGCCCTATGGGGAACAGAGAGGAGTCGTGCGAGAGGGGGGTTGAGCGATCTGGTGCAGGCAGGGGATATTTTTTTAGTTCTCTTTTAGTGGGCCCTAGGATAACTAACCCAATTAGAACCTCTCCACCGGGCTAGTTTTTTTAGCTGGGTTGGAGCAAACTAGCTCAAACTAACCCCTCTTGTTTCGATAATTTGAGGCTACTTCAACCCAAACTAGCTCTAAATTAGGGATCGAAACAAAGAGGAGTGTTACTGTACATGCTACAGTGTGGACCGTAGCACATTGTTTTTTATGGCCATATCACCTAATTGTTTTCTACTGCTGGTTCACTAAGCTACCGTGGTTCGCACTGCTGGTTCACTGGGCTGCTGTGGTTCGCACTGCTGGTTCACTAGGCTGCCGTGGTTCGCACTCCTCCGACCTGAGTAGTAGTAGTACTAGTATATGTCGCATCATTCTTTGCTCCTTCTTACTACTACGACATGTGGGAGAGCCAGCATCCGGGTCGACGTGTCATGCACCAGATTAGAGCGCAGAACGGAAGGGGGGCATCACCCCGGTTGGAGCGCCAGTAATTCATGACTATAGTGAGTGGTCATATCACAAGTCATTCCAGCAGTAACGAGCCATCAAATCGCACAGCCCGACCTTTCCAGCAGTATGTTTGAGAATACGCCACTCGCTCACCCTCCTCGCCTCTCTATCAAACCGCCCACCCGAAAATTGCCGCGCGTACTGCCCGGGAAAAGCCCCACCCTCAACTTTTAACTACACAAAAATAGTTCGAGCTTGTTCATTCTATATAAATACAGTACTTACTATATGTTTATTCACCCGTGGAGTTGTTCAATGAATGGAGGGGTGGGGAGCACAAGTGAACAATACTGTAGTACTACTAGTAGTAAGTAGGAGTCGTATAGTAGTCACCTTAAATAGAGAGTTTCTTTTCTATAATGCCACGTACACAAATTGAAACGCTTGTTGTGGAGAGAAAAAATATAATCACTCCACTATATATGTACGCATGGGCCTGAGTGCTTGCTTTACTAGGGTTGCTCTCTTCATTCTCTCATCCTCTCCAGATATAAACAAGACAGCAGTAGCGACATTTTCTCTCTGCTCACCGCTGGTCACATATCCGGCCGGATCCCTTTGATCTGTGTGTGTAAAGGACTAAAAGGTGCATCGTTCACGCGGTCATCACCGCCGAGGGAGGAAACCCATAGCTACCGGAGGGGCCCAATCCTCTGCCCGTGCCATTCTCTCCAACACAGCGCCGGCTCGGGAGGTCTTCCGACCCTTCTTCCTCCCTGCCGTATGGTCCGCAGATCCGACCTGCCGCCGCCGACATCCCGGCGACCCTCAGGTATTAGTTCTTCGAAAACGGCCTGGATCTACTGCCCCAGCTCCCCATGTGTATGCATGTGCATTTTTTCTACTCCCATCAGCTCTTCCAAAGCCACCTAAATTTTTAGCATTATTAGAGGTAAACCTACTTCATGCATTTGAATCTAGAGCTTTGTTCAAACAACAAAGAAAGGGGGGAAAGTTGTAGCATGAATCTAGGACTAGATTCAAAGAGGAAATAATATGGTGAAAGTAGTAGAGACCGGATACCCAATCGGTCTCTTGGTTGAAAAGGGAAATAATGGGAAAACGCAGTACAAACTGGATAAGGAACAGATCTATTATTGGTTAAAAAAAGGATAGAAAGTAGTGGCTGGTGGACAATTCAACAGAGTATGTCCAGGATTAGATTTGCTACCATCACATAGTAAAAGGTCTCCAGGATTAGATTTGCTGCCCTCACATAGTAAAAGGTCACTGGATTAGATTTGTTGCCCTCACATAGTAAAATGTCCACAGGATTAGATTTGCTGCCCTCACATAGTAAAAGGTCTCCAGGATTAGATTTGCTGCCCTCACATAGTAAAAGGTCTCCAGGATTAGATTTGATGCCCTCACATAGTACAAGGTCTCCAGGTTTAGGTTTGCTACCCTCACATAGCATGAACAAACTCGGCATCACCCCTTTATGCCTCCTTGTAGGTGCATTGTGCTGATGCGTCCACTGTCACATGTCCTTATACCAACCTTTTGTTGTTGTTAATGTAAGGGCGCATGTAAAATGAAGCGATCACATTGTTACCTTAGGGACATGTCTAACCAGTGTTATTGTTAATCTAATGCCTCTAGTGATAAGTTGCAATTAAACTGTGTTACAAATGGCACTCCTGCTATTTTCCCCCAGTGTGATAAGTAAGTTGCTCCTTTACGCTGCTGAGTGTCCTAGTGTCCCCACGGTCCCATGCCCTTAAACCAACTCTTTAGCTGCTATTGATTTATTGTGTCTGGTAAACAAGCAATGCCACCATTAAAGTAATCCCATATTTGAGGAATCTCATTGTTGATCGTAATGCTTCTTGTAACATGAAGCATTGCTGACGTTTTAAAATTTCTACTGTCCTTGCGTGATTGCCATGAACATAATTAAGATGCTTCTTTTCATTTTGTATATGTTTCGTATATTCTTATTGACCAGCAACTGTTTACTTTCTATCTTTTTGTGCAGATAGGGATATCCATTTCACCTTGTTGCTATTGTGACCTTTTGGTAAACTGCACAAAACACTTTTTTTTGGAATGAGGGTCTTGTGCAGTTCAACTAAAATGTCACGTGGGCAACATCTCTCAATTTTGGTGGAACTGCACAAAATGGTGATTGGAGTTTCCAAAATCTCCGTCAAGTTCTACTGGTAATCTCCTGCAATATTTTATTAGCCTTTGGAAGATGGATCTGTCACTGTCACCACAATGGCACTTTATTTTAGTGGAACTGCACAAAAGGATAAGAAAATTATAGTTGCACCTTACATGAGCCGGACAACCAACCTTAATGTTCCTCAATTTTAGTGCAACTACTAAAGAAGAATCTGCCAGCTCACGAGAGCAAGTCCATCTTGCTAGCTGAATGATGCAATCTTTGCTTCATTTCAGGTGAACTACAGAAAAAGGCGCATGAATTGAATCATGGAACTCCAGGCAGACCTCATCCTAGTGGAGCTGCAGGTTGAGTTCAAGGAGGCCACTATTAAAGCGAAATCATGCTCTCCTGTCTCCTTGTTTGTGCTGTGCAAACAGGAATACTCAACTATAGATGTTGTGACGGTCAAGAGCATTTGCCAAGTTCTTTGATTGTATGACATGGCTAGCCAAGATGGATTTAATCCTGATATTCACTTTATCAAAAGGCTCTAATGGGTTGGTTCTGAATCTTGCAAGCTGGGAATCAAAGAGATGTGTAGGCATCTTTGTTCTACTTATTATTTGAATCTTGTTTGTTGGTTCTGAATCTTGCAAGCTGAGAATCAATGAGATGTGTAGCCATCTTTGTTGTACTTAATATTTGGATCTTATTTGTTGGTTCTAAATCTTGCAAGCTAGGAATCAATGAGATGTGTAGGCATCCTTGTTGTACTTATTATTTGGATCTCATTTCTTGGTTCTAAATCTTGCAAGCTGGGAAACACGGCATGATGACACGGAGGACAACAACCATAACAAACAGTTCAAACTTGGTAGTATTATCTTCATGAAAGTGCGAAAAATGTGTTGATCGTGTGCGTCCTGAGAATAATAATTCTAATTGTTGTGCATGTTGATCCTGTGGCACTGATAGAACGAGCCAATGCAATGCTTGTTTTAAGTATAAATTTCTATTGAAGATAATTAAATTTAAGTAAAGTGACCACTAACTCCTGTTATTACAGTGCCAATACAGACCTGCTCGTGAGTAGGTTTCTTAATGGAGGCGTTTGAATGCGCCGAGGGTGCATATTCTGTCGGGCATGCGGCGGATGAGGGAGGGGTAGTAATTGTTGTCGCCTGTACACACTCAGCTTACTGTTGAATCCAGTTCACCAAGAGCTAAAATACAAACTGCTGCCACCGCCTACACACTCGTTCACTCGAAGGGACTCCAATGGCGATCCGAGGGGTGAGCCTGCTGGATATGGACTTTAGCAAGGAGTTCCCCTTTGAGTTCGCCATTCAGTCCTATGGCTGCACTAAGTTGAATGTGATGTACACCAACGATACAGACTCGGTGAAGCTCTGCCTCGCCTCAGTCCTATGGCTGCACCAGGTTCTGGAGCATTCGCCCGTTTCATCGGCAGCATCGACTGCATCTTCGCTACGGTGGAGAGAAGGAAGAACGCAACAATTCGGCCATCTGGTGCAACAAGCTTGTCGACATCTAGAAGCAATACAAGATCATCAGCAACGGGCAGGAGAAGGACTCCGTGGTTGACCTCGCTGAGACCATCATCGACCCTTGATACGCCAACATGAAAGAAGACAACAATACCAAGGACCTGAACATGTGGGAGGTACCTCTGAATCTAACCTACATAACCTACGCGGCCAAGGATGCATAAGCAAGCTACGACATGTACAAGCAGATCTTGGACATGAGGGCGTGTCTGCTTCTCGTAACCGACGAGTACATGGACAGACGCAGCGTCATGATCAAGCGTGCTAGGAAGGTCTAGATGTTGTACTTTATCTGTTTATAAGCACATTTATCATCTGAGTGTTTCATGCATTAGCCTATGTGTCGTAATTATCTGTTTTGTCTAAAATATTTCTTTTAAGAACCCATTGACCCGATTGCTTTTTTTAGTGGCTATTTGCTTATGTATGTAACTAGTTCACTTGTCCGTTAAAAAAACTAGTTCACTCGGCTGCCGTGCTTTGAATCTCCTTCCTCCCAACATATTCCCTCCTCAGGTGGACCCAGCAGGTCTCTAATTTTCTCCCACTTTCTTTTTCGATGTAAACTGAGTTTTCTCCCAGTAATTTTCCCTAGAACCAGCTCAACTGTCCCACGTCTAGCCTAAAAAATAATAATACCCCACATAATATTAACTCATCAAATTTAAATGATATTTTATTTCGTAAGTTGAAAGTTCTTACAAAATAATAATAATATTTTTATATATAACTTGGCAAGTTAACTCCTAGTGATTGCGTACATAAGCTTGCAAAGATTTTACTGACCAATGCAGTAATAGACGTGCAATCATGTGTTTATGTTTTTATAACATTTCTCTGTCTAGCCCAACATGATATTTTCACCCAGCCCAGCAAGTCTGCAGATTTCGAGAAAAATGCAAATTGGATTTAAACGGGATGCATAGATGCTACATCATTGTTTCATCCAACCCACCAAATGGACTAAAAACAAATGGAGTGGCTGACATGTGGGCCAGTAGGTCGAAGCCTAAGAAGGCGTTGGATTTACATGCAACAGCCGTCATTCTTCTTCAATCTCTCGTCTTCTTCCCCCAGCGTTGCCGGAACCGCCTGCTCCAGCCTTCGCCATCCAGCGGCGTTGTTTTGCGCTCCTCAGCAAAATGCTACCCCGCCGATGGCCAGGCCATCCCTCCACTCCGCACCTCCTGTTATTCTGTGCCGAGTGTAGGCCCACCCCGCACCCGAACCAATCAAGTTTCCCACTCCTCTCCGTTTGCGACTCCACTGCCATCTTCCCCATCTCTTGGTGGTTCCAGTCTATGCCTCGCCGTCGTCCACCGCCTCGGTGCGCTCGGCACGGCGTGGTTAACATACGAGAGTCATCGGAAGAGGACTGTACGTGGAGAGCCTGACGGCTGGGACCCACGAGGTCCATGGTCGCACGCAAGGAAAGTTCCTCCTTATTATGCACTGTACGTGGACTGTACGTGGGAAGGGCTTCTGTATTTCACGAAAAAACGTTCCCCTCGCTGACAGGTCGGACCCACCAGCTATATCTTCGCACGCAAGGAAGTGCCTCCTTTTTACGCACAAAATATTGAATACCCCCTACTAGCTGGGACCCACCATAGTGGGTGGCTGACTTGTGGGCCTACTAAGTTGACGAGGACGGAGGGCTTTGTCAACTTAGTTAATATGAATTATTCTAGCTCTAGTGACTGTACGATGTCCATCCAACGGCCATAGTGCTTCTTCAACCTCTGGTCTTCTTGCTCCAGCCGCCCAAAGCAGCATCGGTCGTGTCGCGTGCTCCTGCCTCTCGTGGCCGGATGTGATGCCGCGGAGGCCTCACCGCCCCTACTACTCCCACCGCTGGCCTAGGGCATCCCTCTACTCACCCACACCCCCTGTTATTCTGCGGCGACGGCAGCCTCACGCCGCAGCCGAACTAGTGAACCCTCGTACTCCTCTCCCCGTGGGCATCCACTGCCGCATCTTCCCCGGCTCCGTGTCATCCCCTTCTTAGGCCTCGTCGTCGTCCACCGCCTTAGTGCTCTCGGCGCAGCGTGGTCAATGTGGTCAACGACCGACTTCCATCGGATGAGTACTTTACGTGGAGAGGCTGACAGATGGGTCCATGGCCGCAGCTGGGCCCACGGCCACAACCCAGTTTTTTTGTGATTTGCCAAGTAAAACGCTTTGTCAGGCCTGTTGGGCTGCAAATCTTTCAAGACGAGGAGAGCTTCATTCAACTAGCCGAGAAAATGGCCTATCAGTAATGTGAAATGGGCTGTACATTTTTAAAACACATCAAACCGGCAATTAGTTTCAAATATTTTTTTTTATTTCAAGATTTTAAATTGCATTTATTTTTATGCATGGGCAATTTGTTGGATTTTATATTGATATACATTTATTTTGAAAATCATTTTGAATGTGACTCGGAATTTCGGGATTAAAAATAGTTCGGACCGCACCGAAATATGCAAAATTTCGTATAATTTTTTAACCGTGGCCACAATATGGGCTGTAATGCTAACAAAAAGAATATGGGCTCAAAAAAAACTTAAGAATTAGAAAATGGGTTGTAAATTATTAGAAATAATGGCAGATGGGTTGTATGCTGTTTTCCATAGATTTGAGGCTTTCCTAAAAAAAGGTTGACGCACAAGCAGTGATTGTTGGATTTCCATCAAACGGCCGTCGTGCTTCTTCAATCTCTGCTCTTCCTGCTCCAGCCGCTCAAACAAGCGCCGGCGGGACTGCCTGCTCCGTCCTCCCCGCGGCCGGCTGTGCTGCTGTGCAGGCCTGACCGCCCCGCCGAACTCCCATTGCTGGCCTAGCCATCCCTCTACTCACCCACACCTTCTGTTATTCTCCCGCGATGGTAGACGAACCAGTAAACCCTCGTATAGTCGTACTCCCCTCCGTGTGGGAAACAACTGTCGAGTCTTCCCTGCCTCCATGCCGTTCCCTTCCTAGGCCTCGTCGTCTTCCACCGCCCTGGTGCTCTCGGTGCGGTCTGGTCAACATGGTCAACGACCGACATGCATCTGAAGTGGACCGTATGTGGAGAGGCTGACAGCTGGGTCCACGGCTGCACGCAAGGAAATGCCTCCTTATTATGCGCAAAATAATGATTCCTCCACCTGACATCTGGGACCCACCGAAAGGGCCTCTGTATTTCGCGAAAAAATGTTACCGCCGCTGACAGCTTGGACCCACCAGCTACATGTTCGCACGCAAGGAAGTGTCTCCTTATTACACACGAAAAATGAATACCCCCTGCTAGCTGGGACCTAGTATAGTAGCAGGCTGACTTGTGGGCCTACTAAGTTGATGGGGACGGAGGGCTTTGTCAACTTAGTCAATACTCCAGTGACCACACATTGTCCATCCAACGGCCGTAGTGCTTCTTCAACCTCTGGTCTTTGTTCTCCAGCCGCCCAAAGCAGCGTTGGTCGTGTCGCATGCTCCTGCCTCCCGTGGCCGGCTGTGATACCACGGAGGCCTCACCGCCCCCTACTACTCCCACCGCTAGCCAGGCCATCCCTCTACTCACCCACACCCCCTGTTATTCTGCGGCGACAGCAGCCTCACACCGCAGCCGAAGGAGTGAACCCTCGTAGTCCTCTTCGCATGGGCATCCACTGCTGCATATTCCCCGGCTCCGTGTTGTCCCCTTCCTAGGCCTCGCCGTCGTCCACCGCCGTGGTGCTCTCGGCGCGGCATGGTCAATGTGGTCAACGACCGACTTCCATTAGAAGAGTACTGTGCGTGGAGAGGCTGACAGCTGGGTCCACGGCGGCCGCAAGGAAGTGCCTCCTTATTACGCGCAAAATAATTATTCATCCACCTGACGGTGGGGACCCACGGGACGGGCCACCGTATTTAACAAAAAAACGTTTCCCCCTATCTGCTGGGACCCACCAGCTACACCTTCGCACTGAAGGAAGTGCGTCCGGGCAAAAAAAACCAAAATGATTCGCCCCCTGACTGCTGGGACCCACCAGCTACATCTTCGCACGCAAGGAAGTGCCTGACAGTCGGGACCCACCTGGTCAAAGCGTACATAGCATTGTCATTCTGGTCGCGAACGTGTACATACACATATACTGGTCGATGTAGAGGCTCGCACGTGTCGTAGTAGAGGCACGTACGTGTCGTAGTAGAGGCGCGCACGTAGCATGTACACGTACGTACATTGGCCAGTGTGCAAGAATGAAAATACGGCCATGTATGTGTACATACGGGCGGGGTCTCGAACGCCTACTCGCGCATACATACGGCCAGGGCTCGTGTACAAGGCTAGGTCGGAACAGAGAAACAGCATCGTCGTCGAGTTCATGGGGAGCCAACTGGTTGGGTCGGAACGGAATGTGTCGTCGTGTTCATCGGGAGGGCTTGTACGGAACAGGCGATGGAAACGAGGCTTGGCGTACCGCAGAACAGAGGAAACAGCCTTGTGTTCGATCGGCCACGTTCGAAACGGGATCCTATTCATTGGGAGGGGTCTGGCGTACCGCAAAAAGGAAACGGACCTTGCACGGTCAAAATGGGGGTCCTGTTGATCGGGAGGGGTGTGGCATACCGCAAAACGGACGAAACAGACTTGTGTTGGAGCGCTACGGTCGAAATGGGGGTCCTGTTCATCCGGAGGGGTGTGGCATACCGCAAAATGGACGAAACGGACTTGTGTTGGAGCGCTACGGTCGAAACGGGGGTCCTGTTCATCGGGAGGGGTGTGGCGTACCGCAAAACGGGACTCCACGGGATACTGTTCATGTGACACTCCAAAATTTTTATTTGGTTTTTATCAAAAACTTTGTGGTTTTGAGGAGAGATTTTTTTTTAAGTGAAGCTCTATGAAAATTTGGGTTTTTCTTATCTTTGAAGCCACCCTTGGCTTTGTATTTTTGCCCTTGAGATAAAACCCCTCCGAAACCTCCCCTCCCCCTTGTGATCAACCTAAATTCTCTGTCCCAACTAATCCAAACTGGTTTTGGATTTTTATTCTAATTATTTTTCCCCTCAATTCAGTTCTGAAAATTATTTGGAGCCTGAGGGATTTTCAAAGCAAGTACACTTTTTCATTTGAGTTTTGAACTCAAACCGATTCTCCTGGATTGTCCTTTGAACCCACAACCCAGAACCATCTTGATCCACTCCTCCTCTTCTCAAATTTTTCAAAATACAGTCTCTGCAAGTTTGGACCAGATTTGCCAAATTTGGTGAAATTCATATCCACACTGCTCCAAAAATTCCAACAAAAATCATGCAGCCTACTTGAGCAAGGAGAAGCCACTCCACCAAAAATCAGCTCAAGGAAAAATCACCAGAGGCCAATTTCATTCGGTCGAACACCTGGTGGGCACTGTTACTGTTCAAAGTTCAGAAAATTCAGTTTCAGTGTCATCTTCCGTCCGTCAGTTTCAGTCACGCGGCCACAGTGCCCTTGGCACGTTCCTCGCCGCCTATTCCTCTTGTCCGAAGCTGCACACACGTGCGTGGAGCCTTCCTGGCGTCAGTAGCGCGCTGGCTCGCCCTCGCCGGCGTCTTCTGCGGCGTCGGGACCTCCCGTGGCGGCCGACAGGAGGCACACCACGGCAGAACGCCGTTCCGCGCCGCCCATCGCTCCCTGGCTCTCCGCGTGGCCTCATGCACGCCAGCGCACGACCGTAGCACAGCCACCGTGGCCGGCAAGCACGGAACGCGCTCTCCGCCGCCGACGGGCCCGCGCCATCACCGTTCCGTCGAGCTCACCCTTAACACCGAAACCCCGGCCAGTTTAACACCAAAACGGACCCATTGAACCTCCGTGATGACGCTCGACCCCCTAACCACCCCGACCGAGCACTGCGCCACCGTAATCGCTTGCCGGTGATCCTCGTTCACGGCAACCGCCTCGGACCGCCTATATAAAGGGGTCCCGAGCTCACTCTCGTGCACGCAGCACCCCCACTACTCACCAACACCCCGCCAGGCCACTAGGGGGACCTCGATGAGGTCTCCTCCCCCAGCTCCGGCCGCCTCGCCCCGCCTCGGCCTCCAGCCCGATTCGTTCTGGTGAGGCCATCTCCGGCGCTCAAACCCCGTTCGTTACCCTCTCTAGCTGCCAGGAGCATGACCCCCTCTTCAATTTAACCTTTGCAGCTCTCTCCGACGAGCCCCTCGACCACCCGAGCCGCCGTCCGCCGGAGCAAAGCTCGCCGTCGACGTGGTGCTCGCCGACCGACTCCACCACCATCAACTGACGCGGAAGGGTGCCCTGAGCACGGAGGTACTCCCCGATCTCTCTGCCTCGCCGTGGATCGCCGCCGGCGACCACCGCGGCTCTCGGGCGCCGGCGAACTCTGCCGCCCCGTTTGAACATTTGAACCTGACAGGTGGGACCCCACCGTCAGCCTCTCTGCTCTCTCTTTCGAATCGTTTTCTGGAAGCGCCTTCGGGCAGAATGCGTTTTCTCTTCAGGCTGGCGTAGTCGCTACCGAAGCGTTTCCTGTTTTTATAAACTAGCCCCTGGAAATCTTCTATTTCATTACAGATAAGTCCCTGGACAAAAACCCTTATAACTTTTAATCAGAAAAGTATTTTTGATTGATTCTTTTTCTGTTCTCTTTAAAATTTTGTCTAGTTTTTTATTAGATTTATTTGAAAAATATTTGGTTTACCTTCTGTGCACTCCTTGGTATTTACGTTAGCGCATATATTTTCTTTAAACCGTAGATACCGAAGGAGGTGACGGAGCCGCGAACTTCACCGAGCTAGGCTCCGACTACTCTGAACCAGGCAAGCATGTTTGAACTTTTGATATGATGAGTGTCTTGGCATGTTTTGCATTTAGTTAGTTTCATGGCATGTTGGTGAGCATACCGATGAACATTATTTTATGTGATAATAAGGTGAGTGAGTTCGATGATCCATACGTGGATGAATGTGAATATGAATGGCCATGTGTTGGCATGAGGATGGGTACGATGGCAGTGTTGTAGCATGCCAGTCTTACGCCAGACTATGTGACTTCAGTGTCAAACCATATCGGTCCAGTACCTATCATTTCCTTCCTTGTACTACCACATGTTTTTCGCAAGGAATATGGTTTAGTAAGTTGCAAACCGCTTTCATGGTACACACCAAGGAGGAGAGGCCGTGATGATGGTTCCATGGCCCTGGATTAAAGCCAGTCATCCGGTCAGGGGGCATGGGTGTTTCCGGTTGGGACCGAGAGGGGGGCACCCCTTAGAGCGCGCGTATATAAATTTGATCCCATGCTATTCGAGATTGTGATCTCCCCGTCTCAAAAGTTTTTCTTGGACGATGACAAGGGTGATTCCTAGCATCGAGAGGTAGGATGGGTGTGTACCGGTTAGCTGTGTTTTCTTCCGAAATACCATAAACGGAACTAGTCCTTCGTGACTACGGAAATCCGTTGGTTGTGGGAAAAATTTTGTACAAACTCTGCAGAGTCATATATTCCTCCAAATCATCTCTTCCATGTCAAGTTTCGTTCCATCTTATCCTAATCAATTGTCAACTTTGATGACAGAGACTCCGGTGAATCGCATGAGTGCTAAGTCCGATTGAATGATTATCCCTGTGGATGGACTAACCCGTTTATTCTCATGGATTGAATGTTTATTATGAGTATTGTTTACTGGTGAATTTAAAGCCCTTTCTGCGATGTCGCTCAGACGTCCGACTGTGGCATTTCTTTTAAAGCCCTTTCTGCGATGTCGCTCAGACGTCCGACTGTGGCATTTCATTTAAAGCCCTTTCTGCGATGTCGCTCAGACGTCCGACTGTGGCATTTCTTTTAAAGCCCTTTCTGCGATGTCGCTCAGACGTCCGACTGTGGCATTTCTTTTAAAGCCCTTTCTGCGATGTCGCTCAGACGTCCGACCGTGGCATTTCTTTTAAAGCCCTTTATGTGGTGTCGCTAAGATGCCCGACTGTGGCATCATTTTCTTATTTTTATTTGTTCACCTTTCGAGGCGTCACTTCAGACACCCGATCGGTCCTTATTTATGCTCTGTGGAATTTCAGGCAGACTACCGCCGTTTCCCTTTTTACTTACCCGTTATGCCAATTTTATCTATTGTGCATTAAGGAATTAATCATGTTGCATCCATGCACGCATTTGTTATATCTTACGTCCGAACTGTCTTGCGAGTACTTTCAAAGTACTCACTGGCTTGTTGATTTGGCCAGATGCTGACGAAGGCGATCTCATGGATGAAGAGTTCGATAGCGAGTCCGACACTTAGAGGAGTCCCAGTCAGTCTCGTGCGACCCTGGATTTGGTCACTGTTTTATATCCGCTTCCGCTACGAAATAAATTTATCGAGCCTCACCTCGACATTCGATGAAATGATATTCTTAGAGTCTTGTATTTCCCTTCCCGCTGTGCTTTTCCACCACCAACCTATCCATGAGTCAGTAGTATGTCTCCACACCACTGTGTCCTGTCCGCCATTATGTATGATTATTGGCGTACTTGTAATAATTTGGTTGAGCGACCGCAGTTCAACCCTGTAATATATTTTATGCTACTGGCTTATTGTATCAAGAAATTGTCTACCAGTGAGGAGGATTTCTCTCATACTGGACTCAAAAGACTGGTTTATCAATAAATATTTTTATTGGAAAACCGGCCGTGACAAGCTTGGTACCAGAGCCAGGCTGACTGTAGGAAGCCACTAGGTGCGATCGCTAATTAGTTATTAGCATGACAGGGCTATTTTATGCTTTTGCAATTGTAGTCATTTTCTGTCAGTCAGCATAAATTTATGATCTAACCCTGCAGAATTTTGCCTACTTTTGTAGATGGCCGACGTCAGCTGCGAGTCTCAGACCTTCGCCAACGTGCCCGATGGGTTCGTCAAGCTTCTTTCTTCCATCGTTCAGGTCGCGATGGGGCCATCCGTGCGCCCAGTCTTCACACTCTACCAGCACCGAGTCAACGACAGTCTGACCATGCACCAGGCCGCGGTGCAGTTCAGGGGAGGGCGTGGTGAGTTACGCCGCTTCCGGTTCGTGGGAAGAGCCATGCCTACGAAGAGTCATGCTATGCAGATGGCAGCCCGCGAGGCGATAGCTCGTCTCAGGGATGTCCTTCCCGTGATGAAGACTCGTCGTTACCATTATCTTCTTTGCCATGTGCCTTACACCTATCACTACGCATACTCCTGCCCCAGAGGAGAACGAGACGAGGCTTTTGAGATGCTCATTGAGTATCTCCGGGCCCTGGAGGCAGCCTTCGACAACCTGGTGGACGACTTCGTAGCTACCCGCATGGACTCAGTCCATGGCTGTGCTGCCAACAGGAGGGAGCTCCTACCCATCGCTCCGCCACCGACTTTTGTCTTGTCATCAGCATCTTTTATGCCTACTCGTCGCCTGCCTTCTACCGAAGAATTTAACCAAGTCATTGCACCCACTCCAGCGCGCACTACACCAACCTTCGCGCCCACTCCTGTACGTGTTGCTCCGCCCCTGGCAACCGCTCCGTCCGCTCTGCGCAACACTACGCGTATGGAGCCCATTAGCGAGGAGGAAGTCGAGTTCCCAACCTCGCTACGCCTCGCCCTCGGCAGGGCAAAGGAGGTCGTCAACATCTCTGCCTGAGTACGCTTAGCTGCCATGTATTGTACCGCTTTGTAAGATATGTGCATAGGTTGTGAGAAGTAGCCTGTTTGCGCATCATGTAGGATCTGGAGAAGTGCACTAGCCTTAATAACATGTCAGGATTATGTACGCATATCCTGAGTGATGTACTGTATAATTACCGCCCGCGTGTAAGATATGTAATGAGCAGTCCTTCTCCGTGCGCAAGTCGATTTGTTTTTCTTAAGTAAGCTTGGGTATTTAATAATATCTGCCAGCTTTATGCATTTATGGTTTTATTTTTGCGACTCTTTCCGCTTTTCTTAAGAGTTTTACAAAAATATTTTTCCCAGAGTGAAAAATGTCTCGTCCTTGGACACGTTCCATGCCAACTCCACCAGAGGAAATTCATGATACTCAACCCAACAATGAGTTCACTCAGGGACAGTCAAGCCAACAAGGCAGTGAATCGGCACTTTCACAAATGTGCCGCCTTTATGAACAGAGTCAGCAACAACATCGCGAGATGATGAACCAAGTCATCAACATGGGGAATCAGCATGGACAGTATCAGCAACATTCCAAGTTATCTGAGCTACAGAAGACACGTCCTCAAACATTTTCTCACACTGACAAGCCTCTTGAAGCCGAGGACTGGCTTCGAGATATGGAGAGGAAATTAATTATTGCAAAGTGTTCAGATCTCGAGAAAGTACTATATGCTCCACACTATCTCACAGGAGCAGCCGCATCGTGGTGGGAGAATTTTCTGCACATGCATCCCAACGAAAATGACATAACCTGGGATGATTTCAAGGAAGGTTTCCGTGGTGCACATATTCCTAAGAGTATTATGAAAATCAAGAAGAGAGAATTTGATGACCTCAAACAAAGGAACATGACAGTGTCAGATTACAATAGTCAATTTACCCTATTATCCCGCTACGCCAATGAGGAGCGTATGACTGAAATCAAGAAGATGGAGAAATTCCTTGACGGTCTGGCGCCTGCACTTAAATGCCAACTGGTCGTGCACACTTTTCCTGATTTTAAAACGCTGGTGGACAAGGCCATTACTCTGGAAAATGAGAGACGCAGTCTGGAAGATATCCGCAAGCGAAAAAGGGACCAGACTAATCACACTCGCAATCACCGAAGCAAGATAGATTTTAAAAAGGGTGGGACACCCAAATTCTCATCCAATGTCTCACGCCCAATCAAGAATTTTCATGCAAGGGACAAGGAATTCACCTATCGCCCCGGCGTTACTTGTTACGCTTGTGGAGAAGAAGGGCATTATGCCAAACAGTGCCCCAAGCCAAGGAACTCAACCCCAAAGCCGAACAACGGCGGCAATAATTCAGCGCCCAAACGAAACAATTTCAATCCCAACAATAACCATAGGAAGGGTCATCTGAACCTCGTAACCAAAGAGGAGGCACAAAATGCTCCGGATATCGTACTCGGTACGTTTCCTGTCAACACAATACCTGCAATGGTTTTGTTTGATTCTGGAGCTTCTCACTCTTTCATCTCGAAAAGTTTTGCTTTGCAAAATAATTTTTCGATGCTTCCTTTGGAGAAATCCATAATAATCAACTCCCCCGGGATTCAGCAAGTTTCTCAGAATTACTGTCAGAATGTGGTCATTAAGTTTGAAGGATTGGAGTTTTACGCAAATCTTATTGTATTGGAAAATAAAGGACTGGATGTCATCCTAAGATGGATTGGCTAACCACCAATAAAGGTTTTATCGACTGTTTCAACAGGACCGTGATTCTCACACACCACCAAGGGAAGACAATAAGAGTATCAGCCAAGGAAGGAAAAAGACCCCGGCAACCGAGATTAAATAAGGTGGACGTTTCTGAGCTAAACAAGGTTCCAGTAGTGTGTGAATTTCCAGATGTATTCCCTGAAGAGCTGCCAGGCATGCCACCAGATCGAGAAATAGAATTCCGCATTGAGCTAGCACCAGGAACCACCCCCGTATACAAGAAACCATACAGAATGGCACCATCCGAGTTGATCGAATTGAAGAAGCAAATAAAGGAATTACTGGATAAAGGATACATTCGGGCCAGCTCCTCACCTTGGGGATCACCAATTTTATTTGCCAAGAAGAAGGATGGAACGCTGAGATTGTGTATCGACTATCGAGCACTTAACATGGTCACAGTCAAAAACAAATACCCGATGCCAAGGATAAACGATTTGTTTGATCAACTTGCTCAGGCCAAGGTATTCTCAAAAATTGACTTAAGGTCAGGATACCATCAATTGAAGGTACGAACGGAAGATATCCCCAAAACAGCCTTCACCTCCAGATATGGACTGTACGAGTTCACAGTGATGCCATTTGGATTAACTAACGCCCCGGCATATTTTGTTCACCTCATGAACAAAGTATTTATGAAGTTTATGGACAAATTCGTCGTAGTATTCATCGACGATATTCTGGTATACTCCAAAACACCAGAAGAGCACGCAGAACATCTCAGGATTGTACTAGGAGAGCTAAGGAAACACCAATTGTATGCCAAGTTCAGCAAGTGCGAATTTTGGCTAAGACAAGTAGGTTTGCTAGGCCACGTGCTGACTCAAGACGGTATAGCAGTGGACCCAGAGAAAGTCAAGGCCGTACTTGACTGGAAGTCACCAGCCAGCGTAACAGACATACGAAGTTTCTTGGGAATGGCAGGATATTACCGCAGATTTATTGAAGGATTTTCCACCATATCCAAGCCTATGACACAGTTACTCAAGAAAGATAAGAAGTTTGAATGGACAGAAGCCTGCGAGAAAAGTTTCCAAGAGCTAAAGCGGAAATTAACAACAACACCAGTATTAATTGTACCCGATATACACAAGAATTTTGAAGTATTTTGTGACGCATCCAGAAAGGGTCTCGGATGCGTGTTGATGCAAGAAGGCAAGGTTGTCGCCTACGCTTCAAGGCAACTTCGCAAACACGAGGAAAATTATCCCACTCATGATTTAGAAATGGCAGCAGTTATTCATGCACTCAAGGAATGGAGGCATTTTCTACTTGGGAATCGATGTGAGATATATACGGATCACAAAAGCCTCAAATACATTTTTACGCAGCCAGAACTAAATTTACGGCAACGCCGCTGGTTGGAATTGGTAAAGGATTATGATGTTGGTATCCATTACCATCCAGGGAAAGCAAACATAGTGGCCGATGCCCTGAGTCGGAACCCCAACTCCAACGGGAACTATCTGCACAGCTTGAGGCCCGAATTCCATCAAGAATTTGTCAAGCTCAACTTGATAATGGTAGCAGAAGGCACCATATCAAACTTGGAAATACAACCACACCTTGTGGAGAAAATTAAAGAGGCTCAGTCCGGTCACCCCAGCATTGAAGGAATTAAAAGGAAGTTGAGTATGGGCAAGGCCTCGGAATTCATCATAGACAATGAAGGAATATTATGGTACGGAGAAAGGCTATGCGTGCCAAACATAGAAGACCTTAAATAGCAAGTTTTAACTGAAGCACACACCACTCCATATTCGATCCACCCTGGAGGAACCAAAATGTATAAGGATATTCAGGAAAGATTTTGGTGGCACGGTATGAAGAGGGACATAGCCGCTTTCATTGCATGTTGCGACTCATGTCAACGCATAAAAGCTGAACATCAGAGACCAGCCGGACTACTGCAACCTAACAAAATACCTGAGTGGAAATGGGATGAAATAGGGATGGATTTTATTGTCGGATTACCTCGGTCACGACACGGGAATGATGCCATATGGGTCATCACTGACAGGTTAACCAAAGTAGCACACTTTATTCCAGTGAAGACAACCTACACCACTCAGAGGCTTGCCAGGATTTATCTTTCCCGCATAGTCTGTCTGCACGGTGTCCCGAAGACTATAATTTCCGACAGAGGCACTCAGTTCGTCTCAAGATTTTGGGAGCAATTACAACAGGCTCTGGGAACCCAACTAGCCTTCAGTACCGCATACCATCCACAGACTGATGGACAAACAGAACGCGTAAACCAGGTTTTAGAAGACATGCTGAGAGCATGTGTCCTCACCTATGGAACCAGTTGGGAGGACAGCCTGCCATATGCCGAGTTCGCATACAACAACAGTTACTAGGCCAGCCTGCAAATGGCTCCTTTCGAAGCCCTATACGGAAGGAGATGTCGTACCCCGTTAAATTGGTCAGAGACCGGAGACAGCCACATCTTCGGACCAGATATGCTCAGAGAAGCCGAGGAAAAAGTCAAGCTAATCAGGGACCGACTTAAGACCGCTCAAAGTTGACAGAAAAGTTATTATGATCAGAAACATCGTAGGGTCAGCTTCGAACCCGGTGAATTCGTATACTTGAGAGTATCCCCGATGAGAGGATTGCAACGGTTTAAGATTAAAGGAAAATTAGCACCAAGATTCATTGGACCATTTTGCATAGTGGCACGAAGAGGCACTGTAGCCTACCAGCTAGACTTACCCGAAGACTTGTCCGACATTCACGACGTGTTCCACGTCTCTCAATTAAGGAAGTGCGTAAGCAACCCAGAGAAACAAGTATCTCATGAGAACATTGACATACAGCCAGACCTCACTTATCGAGAACGTCCCATAAGAATATTAGAGGAGTCTGAAAGGAGGACCCGACAGAAAACCATCAAGTTTTTCAAAGTCCAGTGGAGCAATCACACCGACAGTGAAGAAACTTGGGAAAGCGAGGATTTTCTTCGGACAGAGCATCCACACTTATTTAAGGATCAGCTGAAATCTCGGGGACGAGATTTTTCCTAAGGGGGTAGGTGTTGTGACACTCCAAAATTTTTATTTGGTTTTTATCAAAAACTTTGTGGTTTTGAGGAGAGATTTTTTTTTAAGTGAAGCTCTATGAAAATTTGGGTTTTTCTTATCTTTGAAGCCACCCTTGGCTTTGTATTTTTGCCCTTGAGATAAAACCCCTCCGAAACCTCCCCTCCCCCTTGTGATCAACCTAAATTCTCTGTCCCAACTAATCCAAACTGGTTTTGGATTTTTATTCTAATTATTTTTCCCCTCAATTCAGTTCTGAAAATTATTTGGAGCCTGAGGGATTTTCAAAGCAAGTACACTTTTTCATTTGAGTTTTGAACTCAAACCGATTCTCCTGGATTGTCCTTTGAACCCACAACCCAGAACCATCTTGATCCACTCCTCCTCTTCTCAAATTTTTCAAAATACAGTCTCTGCAAGTTTGGACCAGATTTGCCAAATTTGGTGAAATTCATATCCACACTGCTCCAAAAATTCCAACAAAAATCATGCAGCCTACTTGAGCAAGGAGAAGCCACTCCACCAAAAATCAGCTCAAGGAAAAATCACCAGAGGCCAATTTCATTCGGTCGAACACCTGGTGCGCACTGTTACTGTTCAAAGTTCAGAAAATTCAGTTTCAGTGTCATCTTCCGTCCGTCAGTTTCAGTCACGCGGCCACAGTGCCCTTGGCACGTTCCTCGCCGCCTATTCCTCTTGTCCGAAGCTGCACACACGTGCGTGGAGCCATCCTGGCGTCGGTAGCGCGCTGGCTCGCCCTCGCCGGCGTCTTCTGCAGCGTCGGGACCTCCCGTGGCGGCCGACAGGAGGCACACCACGGCAGAACGCCGTTCCGCGCCGCCCATCGCTCCCTGGCTCTCCGCGTGGCCTCATGCACGCCAGCGCACGACCGTAGCACAGCCACCGTGGCCGGCAAGCACGGAACGCGCTCTCCGCCGCCGACGGGCCCGCGCCATCACCGTTCCGTCGAGCTCGCCCTTAACACCCAAACCCCAGCCAGTTTAACACCAAAACGGACCCATTGAACCTCCATGATGACGCTCGACCCCCTAACCACCCCGGCCGAGCACTGCGCCACCGTAATCGCTCGCCGGTGATCCTCGTTCACGGCAACCGCCTCGGACCGCCTATATAAAGGGGTCCCGAGCTCACTCTCGTGCACGCAGCACCCCCACTACTCACCAACACCCCGCCAGGCCACTAGGGGGACCTCGAGGAGGTCTCCTGCCCCAGCTCCGGCCGCCTCGCCCCGCCTCGGCCTCCATCCCGATTCGTTCTGGTGAGGCCATCTCCGGCGCTCAAACCCCGTTCGTTACCCTCTCTAGCTGCCAGGAGCATGACCCCCTCTTCAATTTAACCTTTGCAGCCCTCTCCGACGAGCCCCTCGACCACCCGAGCCGCCGTCCGCCGGAGCAAAGCTCGCCGTCGACGTGGTGCTCGCCGACCGACTCCACCACCATCAACTGACGCGGAAGGGTGCCCTGAGCACGGAGGTACTCCCCGATCTCTCTGCCTCGCCGTGGATCGCCGCCGGCGACCACCGCGGCTCTCGGGCGCCGGCGAACTCTGCCGCCCCGTTTGAACATTTGAACCTGACGGGTAGGACCCCACCGTCAGCCTCTCTGCTCTCTCTTTCGAATCGTTTTCTGGAAGCGCCTTCGGGCAGAATGCGTTTTCTCTTCGGGCTGGCGTAGTCGCTACCGAAGCGTTTCCTGTTTTTATAAACTAGCCCCTGGAAATCTTCTCTTTCATTACAGATAAGTCCCTGGACAACAACCCTTATAACTTTTAATCAGAAAAGTATTTTTGATTGATTCTTGTTCTGTTCTCTTTAAAATTTTGTCTAGTTTTTTATCAGGTTTATTTGAAAAATATTTGCTTTACCTTCTGTGCACTCCTTGGTATTTACGTTAGCGCATATATTTTCTTTAAACCGTAGATACCGAAGGAGGTGACGGAGCCGCGAACTTCACCGAGCTAGGCTCCGACTACTCTGAACCAGGCAAGCATGTTTGAACTTTTGATATGATGAGTGTCTTGGCATGTTTTGCATTTAGTTAGTTTCATGGCATGTTGGTGAGCATACCGATGAACATTATTTTATGTGATAATAAGGTGAGTGAGTTCGATGATCCATACGTGGATGAATGTGAATATGAATGGCCATGTGTTGGCATGAGGATGGGTACGATGGCAGTGTTGTAGCATGCCAGTCTTACGCCAGACTATGTGACTTCAGTGTCAAACCATATCGGTCCAGTACCTATCATTTCCTTCCTTGTACTACCACATGTTTTCCGCAAGGAATATGGTTTAGTAAGTTGCAAACCGCTTTCATGGTACACACCAAGGAGGAGAGGCCGT